>NW_027639318.1:0-2000 GCF_951799975.1 Gobius niger | reverse complement strand
TGATTGCAGTGTGATGGGTCAGATATGGATAAGAAAACAGATCAAATCAATAAAACATCAACATAACAGTTAATCAATTACAGTAAAAGGCAAGGGTGCAGATAAAATGCTTTAAGTTGTCATGTGCTCGGGTAAAAATAACTGTTTTCATCCTGGATTTGAACATTGTCAGAGTTGAGGCCTGTCTCACATCCTCACGAAAACTGTTCCAGATTTTAGCTGCATGAAACAGAGCTGTTTCAAATTCTATTTTCTGAGAGACAGGAAGCCAGTGCAGAGACCGGAGCACTGGACTAATATAGTTGTATTTCCTAGTTCTTGTCAGGACTCGAGCTGCAGCGTTTTGGATGTACAAGTGACTGATAACGCTTTCTCTTTGTGTCTGTGGTTCAAAAACAATGATCTCAGTTTTGTCTGAGTTTAGTTGGAGAAAGATCAATTCTGGCTGCTTCTGTACTACATCTGGCAAGATAAGACTCTCACTGGCCAATCAACACATGGAATCGGTTCCTTGTAGTCATTGTTGTGACCTTTGCATGTGACAAATGCAATGCCTTAGTGCACACTGAGGGGTCCAAGACAAACCACAGAGAGCAGAAAGTGAATGTACATGGATGAAAGGTCCAGTAAATGAAGAAAACTGAAGTTGTGTTTTCTGTGAAAGGTCAACTGAGTAGACATATCGCATGACAATGGGACTGATGGATCAAATTTCAGATCATTCATTCAGGATGTTACTTTTATTTTCCGTTGCCGTAACAACAGTCTGATCGATTATACTGCAAAATAGTAATGCAAAAATAGTTCACAAATCAAGAAAGATCTGAAGCCTATACCTGCCTCTAATCTAGCTTGACATGGAAAATATTTTGAGGCCTTTACTTATTGTTGAAATAATACTGCACAAAGTATTATTTGTGGTACAATTGTACAACTATAAATAAAGAACTATTATTTCTATTGTTATTAATTACAGCTACATTTGAATATATTTTGATGTTTATTTTTTCACATCATCCTTATTTTAAATGGAAATGCACTTTCGCACATTATTAACACATTATCCCACCGATGATATTGAAAATGATATTGATTATTTCAAAGGGTCCCCAATGACACTTGATTTGGATATTTTCAGGTCTATAAAAAATTTGGGCTTAAATGGGTTAAGTGACGTTAGCCCGCAGTTAGCTTTGCCCGTTAGCCTGTTAGCTTCTTCTTCGTGATTCCATTAGTGTGTATTGGTGACTCTGACCCGGTGGCAGGAAAGTTGCAATGGTGGTTTTCTGGACGGAGACACCAGGGTGAGATGAAAGACCCCCAAATCATCCCTTTAACACTTGTATTACCCCAGAGGAACTACGGGAAGGATTTATTAAGGTAGACAAGTTACTTAGTTCTGCTTTAAGTCTATTTTTCGGCTCCGTATGCAGGACATGAACACTTTAAAAGGCCAAATCTGAATGTCATTTCCTGTCAGGTTTTCACTCTGTTTGGGTCGTCGAGCTGCATCTTAAAAGACCCTGAAGGTTATGGAACAAAAAGTCGAGTGGAGGACCCCGAAAATCTGCCCCAGCTCTGAGCCGGAGGATGATAACTGTGCATGTAAAAGTAAAACACACTGACAGTGCTCATTACGGCGGCGTGGCTAACGGAGCTCTTTAGCGCCGCATACGGGACACGCGTCATTAATCTAGTTTAGTTTGTAAGTCATGACCCGAACATGGCAGAACCGGCCTCTTTAGTGGAGACACATCAGTCATCAGACAAACGGCGGCCAGTGCGAGATGACCTCATTACGGCGAGGCGCTGCAGGTGAATACGGAAACTTATTTAGAGACATCGGTCATAATGGATCATGTAAAGAGCCAGGTTTAAATTCAGTTAAGTTTTATATATTCATTACATTGTTTAGTTTTTGAATAAGCTATTTATGAGAGTAAAAACACAAAAATGTCGATACATTCCAACTGTTCCTTGTTTTTTGAGTTCAGAGCTCC
>NW_027639319.1:0-27335 GCF_951799975.1 Gobius niger | reverse complement strand
AAAATTCATTAAAAAAGTGACAAAAATCCATCAAAAAAGTGACAAAAATCCATTAAAAAAGTGACAAAAATCCAGCAAAAAAGTGACAAAAATCCATCAAAAAAGTGACAAAAATCCATTAAAAAAAGTGACAAAAAT
The DNA here is from genome assembly GCF_951799975.1 of Gobius niger. Lineage (NCBI taxonomy): Eukaryota > Metazoa > Chordata > Actinopteri > Gobiiformes > Gobiidae > Gobius > Gobius niger. Next base: position 27,197 of record NW_027639319.1, on the reverse strand, counting down.
CCATCAAAAAAGTGACAAAAATCCATTAAAAAAAGTGACAAAAATCCATCAAAAAAGTGACAAAAATCCATTAAAAAAAGTGACAAAAATTCATTAAAAAAGTGACAAAAATCCATCAAAAAAGTGACAAAAATCCATTAAAAAAAAGTGACAAAAATCTATTAAAAAAAAGTGACAAAAATCCATCAAAAAAGTGACAGAAATCCATTAAAAAAAGTGACAAAAATCCATCAAAAAAGTGACAAAAATCCCAAAATTAAAAAAATAAAATAAAAAATTTGAAAAAAAATTATTATAATTGATTTTTTGCGATTATGCTAATTTTGTAATCGTTTACTGTTGTAATCGGAATCGTAATCGAATTTCGATTAATTGCACAGCCCTAGTTTGTTGTAAATGTACCTAAAGCCTATGAAGAGCACCTCACTGTCCCTCAGAGACACTCACTTCACCAAATGCATCCAGCGACATCATTCATTCATTCATTTGAAATACTGTCCACAAAACATGTCACACAATTGTCCGTCTCCAAAATAAAGAATATGAAACAAGAACCAACACATGAATCAGTTTCAGCAGCTCATTCATGTCATTCATGTCATTCATGTCATTCATGTCAGTGAAGATAAAGCACCAGCCTCCAGATCACACGTGTTTATTGCCATTAATGTTTCACAGACTGATCTGGTGCAAAAGTGCATCATGAAACTGACTTTTACACATAATAAATCACAAAACATCGAGTCAAAAGAAATAAACAAAGACAAAGATATAGCAGTGTAAAGGCAGCTCAGCTCTTTTTGTGAAAGGTTCATACTGTCTTCTTGGTTAGACTATTACTGTTTTCTTCTTTTATAAGACAGAAGGTGATTGAAACTAGTAAAGCAGGTAAACAAACCTTTCTGCCTCAGCAAAAGAACAAAACCTCTTGGCACCATGGCTGCCTACGCGCTAGGCTCCAGGTACCGGATACAATAGTCTTATGCAACTGCTGGATACTCTAGGCACAATAAACGGATCACTTCTGCAAGTCTATATATTAGTTTCTACGCAGCCTGGTCCATGACTTTTACCCCTAAAACAGCTGCAGTGCATTATGTTTGCACTGTTCTGAATGTAATGCTCAGAACCACCTATTTGTTCTGTTGTGACACTTGAACCCACAAAATGCATTGACTTTCAAAAGTGTGATCATGAGTACGCAGGAAATCACCACCTAAACATCCCGTATAAGTGTAAGTCTGTGGACCAACGTTCAGCATAAACTGAACTGCTGAAGCTCTGCAGGGTCAGAGGATGCTGTGGTTCTTGTTCTCTGGAATGATCTGCTCTGATGAGTGTTTGCTGTTTTGTGACTCCCACAGAAACCTCTGAGCTCATCACAGACTCTGATCTAAGGTGTGTTTCAGATGAAATGTGCCTCGACCGGATTCCAGGAGAACCCGAGGGCGGAGCCGAACACCCGCCATCGAGTCCAACAGGAAAGTCTCCCGTTTGTGTTTCTCCCACAGACCAGAGAACAGTGTAGGACCCCCCCCTCCCCCCCCCTCGTGGACCCCTTCTCTACACCTCCTCAGCCCAAGTGTGAGCATCAGGGGCTTTATCTACTGGTTTGACTCATGAGCTCAATATGAAACCTCCAGAATCTCCAACTCTAAGTTAGCATCGTAGCTAAGGCTAAATAATGCTACTCTCCCAAGTGAGCTGAATAAAACACCAGCAGAAATATTTATGACGTGGTTTGTTGTAGGGCTGCTCGATTATTGAAAAAATAATAATCACGATTATTTTTGTCATAATTGAAATCACGATTATTCAAACGATTATTTGTTGCCTTTAAAAAAATCCATCAAAAAAGTGACAAAAATCCAGCAAAAAAAGTGACAAAAATCCAGCAAAAAAGTGACAAAAATCCATCAAAAAAATTACAAAAATCTAGCAAAAAAGTGACAAAAATCCAGCAAAAAAGTGACAAAAATCCATCAAAAAAGTGACAAAAATCCATCAAAAAAAGACAAAAATCCAGCAAAAAAAAGACAAAATCCATCAAAAAAGTGACAAAAATCCAGCAAAAAAAGTGACAAAAATCCAGCAAAAAAGTGACAAAAATCCAGCAAAAAAGTGACAAAAATCCATCAAAAAAATGACAAAAATCTAGCAAAAAAGTGACAAAAATCCAGCAAAAAAGTGACAAAAATCCATCAAAAAAAAGACAAAAATCCATTAAAAAAAGACAAAAATCCAGCAAAAAAAAGACAAAAATCCATTAAAAAAAGACAAAAATCCATCAAAAAAGTGACAAAAATCCATCAACAAAGTGACAAAAATCCAGCAAAAAAGTGACAAAAATGCAGCAAAAAAGTGACAAAAATCCATCAAAAAAGTGACAAAAATCCATCAAAAAAGTGAAAAAAATCCATCAAAAAAGTGAAAAAAATCCATCAAAAAAGTGACAAAAATCCATTAAAAAAGTGACAAAAATCCATTAAAAAAGTGACAAAAATCCATTAAAAAAAAGTGACAAAAATCCATCAAAAAAGTGACAAAAATCCATCAAAAAAGTGACAAAAATCCATTAAAAAAAAGTGACAAAAATCCATCAAAAAAGTGACAAACATCCATCAAAAAAGTGACAAAAATCCATTAAAAAAAAGTGACAAAAATCCATCAAAAAAGTGACAAAAATCCATCAAAAAAGTGACAAAAATCCATTAAAAAAAAGTGACAAAAATCCATCAAAAAAGTGACAAACATCCATCAAAAAAGTGACAAAAATCCATTAAAAAAAGTGACAAAAATCCAGCAAAAAAGTGACAAAAATCCATCAAAAAAGTGAAAAAAATCCATCATAAAAGTGAAAAACACTTGGACATACACTGAACTATGGATACACATGTAGACACTAACAATGATAAAATTTATGATCTAGAAAATTATATTGAACATAATTTGCTAACCCCTGAGGAAAATGTCTGCAATTATTACACTGTACAACAATATAATGTTGAAATCAGTAAGGAGCTTAACGAAGCATTATCGATCATACACTTCAATAGTCGAAGTTTAAAGTGTAACTTTGTACAAATAAAAGAACTACTTTGTCAATTAGATAAAACCTTTAAAGTGATTGCTATAACTGAAAGTTGGTTGAAAGACTCTGACATCAATGACGTCCAGATTGAAGGATACAACATGTTTTATGTCAACAGAGTAAGTAAAAAGGGAGGGGGTGTGGCCCTCTACATTGACTCTCATATAAAAAGTAAAATTATTGAACAAAAGTCAATTGCTGTGGAAAATTTGATGGAAATGCTTACTGTAGAAATAACAAATGACATTGGTAAAAATGTGTTGATCAGTTGTGTGTATAGAGCACCAGGGTCTTGTGTTGAATTATTTACAGACAAAATCCTTGAGATTTTTGAACAAATTAATAACAAATCATTATTTTTGTGTGGTGACTTTAATATAGATCTGGGAAACCCTACAGCATCAAGTGAATTTAGAAATTACATGAAAAGCACAGATCTATACCCAATGATAACCAAACCAACAAGGGTGACTACACATAGTGCAACCATCATTGACAATATATTTACAAACGTACGTGGTAAATTAATTAGTGGTATCTTCATGACAGATGTGAGTGATCATCTCCCTATATTTATGGTTTATGAGAAAAAAGGTTATGATACTGTACAAGATGATGACATTACAACATTCATTCGAGATAAATCTAGCAAGGCCATAGAGGCTTTCAGAGAAGATCTGAAGAAACAGAGTTGGGATCGAGTGTACACAGATAATGTCAATACTGCCTATGAAGCGTTCATGACGACATTAATTGATCTATATGATAAAAATTGTAAAAAAACCAAAACAAACACTCATATCAAGAAGAATACTGTGAACAATCCATGGATGACAAACGGACTGAAAAATGCCTGCAAGAAAAAAAACTATTTGTATAGATTGTTTCTAAGATCAAGAACTAAAGATGCTGAAGAAAGGTATAAAAAATATAAAAACAAATTAGTGGGAATCATTAGAAGGCAAAAAAAGGATTACTGCACTAAATTGCTAGACAAAAATAAAAATAGTACAAAAGACACATGGAGCATAATAAATACTGTCATGCAAAAAGGCAGGGTAAAAACAAAATTTCCTAATTATTTTACAAAGAATAATGTTGACATTTACAATAACACTGAAATTGTAAATGAATTCAATAATTACTTTGTAAATATTGGCCCCGCCTTGTCACAACAAATTCCAGATGGAAACATCAATGGTGGAACCAGATAATGTTAACAGTATTTTTCTTGAAAGTGTACAAGCGAGCGACATACTAAAAATGGTCCAAAAGTGTGCCAGTAAAAAAATCAAATGATTATACGGATATGAATATGGTATTGATAAAGCAAATTATAGATGTTATTATTGAACCTTTTACTTATATCTGTAATTTGTCATTTACTTCTGGGATATTTCCAGACCGCATGAAAATAGCCAAAGTAATTCCACTCTTTAAAAAAGGAAATAAATCAGAGTTTTCTAATTACAGACCAATATCATTACTTCCACAGTTCTCTAAAATTCTGGAGAAGTTATTTGCAATAAGACTGAAAACATTTCTGGCTGAATCTATGACTTTAAGTAACAGCCAATATGGGTTTCGTCCTAATCACTCAACTGCTACAGCAATTATGGAGCTAACTGAGGAAATAGCCAATGCTATAGACAAAAAAAACTATTTAGTAACAAACAGAACTGTTTAGGAACAAACAGAACTGTTTAGCATCTTTGTAGATCTTCAAAAAGCATTTGATACGCTGGACCACAAGATATTGTTGCACAAATTATATAATTATGGTATCAGAGGTGTGGCCACCAATGGGTTACCAGCTACTTAAAAAACAGAAGTCAATTTGTGGAAATTAACAACATAAAATCTAAAAATGGTAACATAACTTGCGGAGTACCACAAGGATCGGTCCTAGGACCTATACTTTTTCTTCTATATGTAAATGATATTGTGTCTGTGTCTCCGTTACTTAGGTGCATTCTATTTGCTGATGACACCACTTTATTCTATTCAGGAACAAATATTAAAGACGTCCTGCAAATAGTAGAGAATGAATTCCAGAAAATGATGCGGTGGCTCAATGCCAATAAACTGTCCCTAAATATTAGCAAAACCAAGTTTATGATCTTTTGTAGTAAAAGGAAATATGTCGAAGCGTCTTTGTTTATCAGCGGATCAGAAACTGAAAGGGCTCATGAGATTAAGTTTCTCGGCATCATGATTGATGAACACTTGACATGGAAATCTCATATTGATAATGTCAAAGTAAAGGTGTCCCAAATATTAGCTGTGCTGTATAAAGTCAAAGATTCTCTCAATAAGAATGCATTGTTTTTGTTGTATAACTCATTGATTGTTCCATATCTGACCTATTGCATTGAAGTGTGGGGAAGTGCCTGCAAAACATACATTAATCCAATTTTTCTGTTACAGAAAAGAGCAATTAGAGTCGCCAGTGGAAGTGGATACAGAGACCATACCAATCCTTTATTCATACAACTAAAAACACTGAAATTTTGTGAATTAGTAGAGTTTAACCTTTTAAAAACCATGTATAAAGCTCATCTGGAAAGTTTACCAAATCATTTACAAAGCAGATTCAATAAGAGAAAAAGCAGATATGAACTAAAAGGTACTGAGGTTTTTACAAAACCCAGGTTTCAATCGGCAGCAAAGGAAAGATGTATCTCAATCAAAGGAGTCACTCTGTGGAACAGTCTTGATTGTAAAGTTAAAACTTCTAAGTCCATTGATGTGTTTAAGAAGTATGTAAAATTATCAATGTTACAAAAATATGACACTGCGGAGTAGCAGATCAACTTTATTTATGTATTTGTATTTTGTGTTTTGATGTCTTGGACAAGAAAAACAAAACAAAAAAAAAGACGGCTGCATGAGACAGTTTAACATTTAAATGAACTGGAACTGTAAATGATTTTGTGTTGATTAGGGGCAGACATTATAAGTTTTTTACTTCTTTCTGCTCCTTTTCATTCATGCTAAATGCTGCTGTTGCATTTTTAAATGAATGAAATAAATAAAAAAATGAAATGAAATGAAATGAAAATGAAAAAAATCCAGCAAAAAAGTGACAAAAATCCATTAAAAAAGTGACAAAAATGCAGCAAAAAAGTGACAAAAATCCATCAAAAAAGTGACAAAAATCCATCAAAAAAGTGACATAAATCCATCAAAAAAGTGACAAAAATCCATTAAAAAAGTGACAAAAATCCATCAAAAAAGTGAAAAAAATCCATTAAAAAAGTGACAAAAATCCATTAAAAAAAGTGACAAAAATCCATCAAAAAAGTGAAAAAAATCCAATAAAAAAGTGACAAAAATCCATCAAAAAAGTGACAAAAATCCATTAAAAAAAGTGACAAAAATCCATTAAAAAAAGTGACAAAAATCCAGCAAAAAAGTGAAAAAAATCCAATAAAAAAGTGACAAAAATCCAGCAAAAAAGTGACAAAAATCCATCAAAAAAGTGACAAAAATCCAGCAAAAAAGTGACAAAAATCCAGCAAAAAAGTGAAAAAAATCCAATCAAAAAGTGACAAAAATCCAGCAAAAAAGTGACAAAAATCCATCAAAAAAGTGACAAAAATCCATCAAAAAAGTGACAAAAATCCAGCAAAAAAGTGACAAAAATGCAGCAAAAAAGTGACAAAAATGCAGCAAAAAAGTGACAAAAATCCAGCAAAAAAGTGACAAAAATCCATCAAAAAAGTGACAAAAATCCAGCAAAAAAGTGACAAAAATCCATCAAAAAAGTGACAAAAATGCAGCAAAAAAGTGACAAAAATCCATCAAAAAAGTGACAAAAATCCATTAAAAAAGTGACAAAAATCCATCAAAAAAGTGACAAAAATCCATCAAAAAAGTGAAAAAAATCCATCAAAAAAGTGACAAAAATCCATTAAAAAAGTGACAAAAATCCATTAAAAAAGTGACAAAAATCCATCAAAAAAAAGACAAAAATCCATCAAAAAAATGACAAAAATCCATTAAAAAAAAGTGACAAAAATTCATTAAAAAAGTGACAAAAATCCAGCAAAAAAGTGACAAAAATCCATTAAAAAAAAGACAAAAATCCATCAAAAAAGTGACAAAAATCCATAAAAAAAAAGACAAAAATCCATCAAAAAAGTGACAAAAATCCATTAAAAAAGTGACAAAAATCCATTAAAAAAGTGACAAAAATCCAGCAAAAAAGTGACAAAAATCCAGCAAAAAAGTGACAAAAATGCAGCAAAAAAGTGACAAAAATCCATCAAAAAAGTGACAAAAATCCATCAAAAAAGTGACAAAAATCCATTAAAAAGTGACAAAAATCCATCAAAAAAGTGACAAAAATCCATCAAAAAAGTGACAAAAATCCATCAAAAAAGTGACAAAAATCCATTAAAAAAGTGACAAAAATCCATCAAAAAAGTGACAAAAATCCATCAAAAAAGTGAAAAAAATCCATTAAAAAAGTGACAAAAATCCATTAAAAAAGTGACAAAAATCCATCAAAAAAAAAACAAAAATCCATCAAAAAAATGACAAAAATCCATTAAAAAAAAGTGACAAAAATTCATTAAAAAAGTGACAAAAATCCAGCAAAAAAGTGACAAAAATCCAGCAAAAAAAAGACAAAAATCCATCAAAAAAGTGACAAAAATCCATTAAAAAAAAGACAAAAATCCATCAAAAAAGTGACAAAAATCCATTAAAAAAGTGACAAAAATCCATTAAAAAAGTGACAAAAATCCATCAAAAAAAAGACAAAAATCCATCAAAAAAATGACAAAAATCCATTAAAAAAAAGTGACAAAAATTCATTAAAAAAGTGACAAAAATCCAGCAAAAAAGTAACAAAAATCCATTAAAAAAGTGACAAAAATCCATCAAAAAAGTGACAAAAATCCATTAAAAAAAAGTGACAAAAATCCATCAAAAAAGTGACAAAAATTCATTAAAAAAGTGACAAAAATCCATTAAAAAAGTGACAAAAATCCATCAAAAAAGTGACAAAAATCCATTAAAAAAAGTGACAAAAATCCATCAAAAAAGTGACAAAAATCCATTAAAAAAAGTGACAAAAATTCATTAAAAAAGTGACAAAAATCCATCAAAAAAGTGACAAAAATCCATTAAAAAAAAGTGACAAAAATCTATTAAAAAAAAGTGACAAAAATCCATCAAAAAAGTGACAGAAATCCATTAAAAAAAGTGACAAAAATCCATCAAAAAAGTGACAAAAATCCCAAAATTAAAAAAATAAAATAAAAAATTTGAAAAAAAATTATTATAATTGATTTTTTGCGATTATGCTAATTTTGTAATCGTTTACTGTTGTAATCGGAATCGTAATCGAATTTCGATTAATTGCACAGCCCTAGTTTGTTGTAAATGTACCTAAAGCCTATGAAGAGCACCTCACTGTCCCTCAGAGACACTCACTTCACCAAATGCATCCAGCGACATCATTCATTCATTCATTTGAAATACTGTCCACAAAACATGTCACACAATTGTCCGTCTCCAAAATAAAGAATATGAAACAAGAACCAACACATGAATCAGTTTCAGCAGCTCATTCATGTCATTCATGTCATTCATGTCATTCATGTCAGTGAAGATAAAGCACCAGCCTCCAGATCACACGTGTTTATTGCCATTAATGTTTCACAGACTGATCTGGTGCAAAAGTGCATCATGAAACTGACTTTTACACATAATAAATCACAAAACATCGAGTCAAAAGAAATAAACAAAGACAAAGATATAGCAGTGTAAAGGCAGCTCAGCTCTTTTTGTGAAAGGTTCATACTGTCTTCTTGGTTAGACTATTACTGTTTTCTTCTTTTATAAGACAGAAGGTGATTGAAACTAGTAAAGCAGGTAAACAAACCTTTCTGCCTCAGCAAAAGAACAAAACCTCTTGGCACCATGGCTGCCTACGCGCTAGGCTCCAGGTACCGGATACAATAGTCTTATGCAACTGCTGGATACTCTAGGCACAATAAACGGATCACTTCTGCAAGTCTATATATTAGTTTCTACGCAGCCTGGTCCATGACTTTTACCCCTAAAACAGCTGCAGTGCATTATGTTTGCACTGTTCTGAATGTAATGCTCAGAACCACCTATTTGTTCTGTTGTGACACTTGAACCCACAAAATGCATTGACTTTCAAAAGTGTGATCATGAGTACGCAGGAAATCACCACCTAAACATCCCGTATAAGTGTAAGTCTGTGGACCAACGTTCAGCATAAACTGAACTGCTGAAGCTCTGCAGGGTCAGAGGATGCTGTGGTTCTTAAGGTGCGTACAGACCAAAAGCGTCCACGCCTCCAGCTTCCATGTTAACCCTATGTAGAGGCGCTTCAACGCCTCCGAAATGCGAGCAAAGCTGTCCGCGCGTATTAAGCGTAGCAAACGCGAGCAGATGAGGAAGGACACGCGTGAAAGCCAGGGAGAACAGCGCGGTGAGCGAACAGGGAGGCCACGCCCACTGCTTCATGCACTCAAGTCATCCAATCTACACGTGCGTTCATTTATGCCTTGTTAACCAATCAGGGAGGCTGACTGGGCTCAGGCGTCACCTGTTACTGCAACAAACCGTGCCCGAGTTGGACTCTGTTCCGGACTTTGGCCGCTTGGAGGAGGGGGGCCAGAGCGCGGCTCGGTGGCTCGTGTTTGCCACACGCACGGATACAAGCGGCTGTTGTCTGGGCGGGTGCATTTGTCACGTAAAACAGCGAGAAAAGGCTGTATTTATCAAACAGAGCAGCGGCTGCCTCGCTCTCGTCTCTCTGACCGCTCACTCTGACGCCCTGGCCTCTTCACTCTCGTCTCTCTGACCGCTCACTCTGACGCCCTGGCCGCTTCACTCTCGTCTCTCTGACCGCTCACTCTGACGCCCTGGCTGCTTCACTCTCGTCTCTCTGACCGCTCACTCTGACGCCCTGGCCGCTTCACTCTCGTCTCTCTGACCGCTCACTCTGACGCCCTGGCCTCTTCACTCTCGTCTCTCTGACCGCTCACTCTGACGCCCTGGCTGCTTCACTCTCGTCTCTCTGACCGCTCACTCTGACGCCCTGGCCGCTTCACTCTCGTCTCTCTGACTGCTCACTCTGACGCCCTGGCCTCTTCACTCTCGTCTCTCTGACCGCTCACTCCTGACGCCCTGGCTGCTTCACTCTCGTCTCTCTGACCGCTCACTCTGACGCCCTGGCCGCTTCACACTCGTCTCTCTGACCGCTCACTCTGACGCCCTGGCCGCTTCACTCTCGTCTCTCTGACCGCTCACTCCTGACGCCCTGGCTGCTTCACTCTCGTCTCTCTGACCGCTCACTCTGACGCCCTGGCCTCTTCACTCTCGTCTCTCTGACCGCTCACTCTGACGCCCTGGCTGCTTCACTCTCGTCTCTCTGACCGCTCACTCCTGACGCCCTGGCTGCTTCACTCTCGTCTCTCTGACCGCTCACTCTGACGCCCTGGCCTCTTCACTCTCGTCTCTCTGACCGCTCACTCCTGACGCCCTGGCCGCTTCACTCTCGTCTCTCTGACCGCTCACTCTGACGCCCTGGCCTCTTCACTCTCGTCTCTCTGACCGCTCACTCTGACGCCCTGGCTGCTTCACTCTCGTCTCTCTGACCGCTCACTCCTGACGCCCTGGCTGCTTCACTCTCGTCTCTCTGACCGCTCACTCTGACGCCCTGGCCTCTTCACTCTCGTCTCTCTGACCGCTCACTCCTGACGCCCTGGCCTCTTCACTCTCGTCTCTCTGACCGCTCACTCCTGACGCCCTGGCCGCTTCACTCTCGTCTCTCTGACCGCTCACTCTGACGCCCTGGCCGCTTCACACTCGTCTCTCTGACCGCTCACTCTGACGCCCTGGCCTCTTCACTCTCGTCTCTCTGACCGCTCACTCTGACGCCCTGGCTGCTTCACTCTCGTCTCTCTGACCGCTCACTCTGACGCCCTGGCCTCTTCACTCTCGTCTCTCTGACCGCTCACTCCTGACGCCCTGGCCTCTTCACTCTCGTCTCTCTGACCGCTCACTCCTGACGCCCTGGCCTCTTCACTCTCGTCTCTCTGACCGCTCACTCCTGACGCCCTGGCCGCTTCACTCTCGTCTCTCTGACCGCTCACTCCTGACGCCCTGGCCGCTTCACTCTCGTCTCTCTGACCGCTCACTCTGACGCCCTGGCCGCTTCACACTCGTCTCTCTGACCGCTCACTCTGACGCCCTGGCCTCTTCACTCTCGTCTCTCTGACCGCTCACTCTGACGCCCTGGCCACTTCACTCTCGTCTCTCTGACCGCTCACTCTGACGCCCTGGCCGCTTCACTCTCGTCTCTCTGACCGCTCACTCCCGACGCCCTGGCCGCTTCACTCTCGTCTCTCTGACCGCTCACTCTGACGCCCTGGCCGCTTCACTCTCGTCTCTCTGACCGCTCACTCTGACGCCCTGGCCGCTTCACTCTCGTCTCTCTGACCGCTCACTCTGACGCCCTGGCTGCTTCACTCTCGTCTCTCTGACCGCTCACTCCTGACGCCCTGGCCTCTTCACTCTCGTCTCTCTGACCGCTCACTCTGACGCCCTGGCTGCTTCACACTCGTCTCTCTGACCGCTCACTCTGACGCCCTGGCCGCTTCACTCTCGTCTCTCTGACCGCTCACTCTGACGCCCTGGCTGCTTCACTCTCGTCTCTCTGACCGCTCACTCCTGACGCCCTGGCTGCTTCACACTCGTCTCTCTGACCGCTCACTCTGACGCCCTGGCCTCTTCACTCTCGTCTCTCTGACCGCTCACTCTGACGCCCTGGCCTCTTCACACTCGTCTCTCTGACCGCTCACTCTGACGCCCTGGCCGCTTCACACTCGTCTCTCTGACCGCTCACTCCTGACGCCCTGGCTGCTTCACACTCGTCTCTCTGACCGCTCACTCTGACGCCCTGGCCTCTTCACTCTCGTCTCTCTGACCGCTCACTCCTGACGCCCTGGCCGCTTCACTCTCGTCTCTCTGACCGCTCACTCTGACGCCCTGGCCTCTTCACTCTCGTCTCTCTGACCGCTCACTCCTGACGCCCTGGCCTCTTCACTCTCGTCTCTCTGACCGCTCACTCCTGACGCCCTGGCTGCTTCACTCTCGTCTCTCTGACCGCTCACTCTGACGCCCTGGCCTCTTCACTCTCGTCTCTCTGACCGCTCACTCCTGACGCCCTGGCCTCTTCACTCTCGTCTCTCTGACCGCTCACTCCTGACGCCCTGGCCGCTTCACTCTCGTCTCTCTGACCGCTCACTCTGACGCCCTGGCCGCTTCACACTCGTCTCTCTGACCGCTCACTCCTGACGCCCTGGCTGCTTCACTCTCGTCTCTCTGACCGCTCACTCTGACGCCCTGGCCGCTTCACTCTCGTCTCTCTGACCGCTCACTCTGACGCCCTGGCCTCTTCACACTCGTCTCTCTGACCGCTCACTCTGACGCCCTGGCCGCTTCACACTCGTCTCTCTGACCGCTCACTCTGACGCCCTGGCTGCTTCACTCTCGTCTCTCTGACCGCTCACTCTGACGCCCTGGCCGCTTCACACTCGTCTCTCTGACCGCTCACTCCTGACGCCCTGGCCGCTTCACTCTCGTCTCTCTGACCGCTCACTCTGACGCCCTGGCCGCTTCACTCTCGTCTCTCTGACCGCTCACTCCTGACGCCCTGGCTGCTTCACACTCGTCTCTCTGACCGCTCACTCTGACGCCCTGGCCTCTTCACTCTCGTCTCTCTGACCGCTCACTCTGACGCCCTGGCCGCTTCACTCTCGTCTCTCTGACCGCTCACTCTGACGCCCTGGCCGCTTCACTCTCGTCTCTCTGACCGCTCACTCTGACGCCCTGGCCTCTTCACTCTCGTCTCTCTGACCGCTCACTCTGACGCCCTGGCCGCTTCACTCTCGTCTCTCTGACCGCTCACTCTGACGCCCTGGCCGCTTCACTCTCGTCTCTCTGACCGCTCACTCTGACGCCCTGGCCGCTTCACTCTCGTCTCTCTGACCGCTCACTCTGACGCCCTGGCCGCTTCACTCTCGTCTCTCTGACCGCTCACTCTGACGCCCTGGCTGCTTCACTCTCGTCTCTCTGACCGCTCACTCTGACGCCCTGGCCGCTTCACGCTCGTCTCTCTGACCGCTCACTCTGACGCCCTGGCCTCTTCACTCTCGTCTCTCTGACCGCTCACTCTGACGCCCTGGCTGCTTCACTCTCGTCTCTCTGACCGCTCACTCTGACGCCCTGGCCGCTTCACTCTCGTCTCTCTGACCGTTCACTCTGACGCCCTGGCTGCTTCACACTCGTCTCTCTGACCGCTCACTCTGACGCCCTGGCCGCTTCACTCTCGTCTCTCTGACCGCTCACTCTGACGCCCTGGCCGCTTCACTCTCGTCTCTCTGACCGCTCACTCTGACGCCCTGGCCGCTTCACTCTCGTCTCTCTGACCGCTCACTCTGACGCCCTGGCCGCTTCACTCTCGTCTCTCTGACCGCTCACTCTGACGCCCTGGCCGCTTCACTCTCTTCTCTCTGACCGCTCACTCTGACGCCCTGGCCGCTTCACACTCGTCTCTCTGACCGCTCACTCTGACGCCCTGGCCGCTTCACACTCGTCTCTCTGACCGCTCACTCTGACGCCCTGGCCGCTTCACGCTCGTCTCTCTGACCGCTCACTCCCGACGCCCTGGCCTCTTCACACTCGTCTCTCTGACCGCTCACTCCTGACGCCCTGGCCTCTTCACACTCGTCTCTCTGACCGCTCACTCCTGACGCCCTGGCCGCTTCACACTCGTCTCTCTGACCGCTCACTCCTGACGCCCTGGCCGCTTCACACTCGTCTCTCTGACCGCTCACTCCTGACGCCCTGGCCGCTTCACACTCGTCTCTCTGACCGCTCACTCTGACGCCCTGGCCTCTTCACTCTCGTCTCTCTGACCGCTCACTCCTGACGCCCTGGCCGCTTCACTCTCGTCTCTCTGACCGCTCACTCTGACGCCCTGGCCGCTTCACTCTCGTCTCTCTGACCGCTCACTCCTGACGCCCTGGCCTCTTCACTCTCGTCTCTCTGACCGCTCACTCTGACGCCCTGGCCTCTTCACTCTCGTCTCTCTGACCGCTCACTCTGACGCCCTGGCCGCTTCACTTTCGTCTCTCTGACCGCTCACTCCTGACGCCCTGGCCGCTTCACTCTCGTCTCTCTGACCGCTCACTCCTGACGCCCTGGCCGCTTCACACTCGTCTCTCTGACCGCTCACTCTGACGCCCTGGCCGCTTCACTCTCGTCTCTCTGACCGCTCACTCCTGACGCCCTGGCCGCTTCACACTCGTCTCTCTGACCGCTCACTCTGACGCCCTGGCCTCTTCACTCTCGTCTCTCTGACCGCTCACTCCTGACGCCCTGGCCGCTTCACTCTCGTCTCTCTGACCGCTCACTCTGACGCCCTGGCCGCTTCACTCTCGTCTCTCTGACCGCTCACTCCTGACGCCCTGGCCGCTTCACTCTCGTCTCTCTGACCGCTCACTCTGACGCCCTGGCCTCTTCACTCTCGTCTCTCTGACCGCTCACTCCTGACGCCCTGGCCGCTTCACTCTCGTCTCTCTGACCGCTCACTCTGACGCCCTGGCCTCTTCACTCTCGTCTCTCTGACCGCTCACTCTGACGCCCTGGCCGCTTCACTCTCGTCTCTCTGACCGCTCACTCTGACGCCCTGGCCTCTTCACTCTCGTCTCTCTGACCGCTCACTCTGACGCCCTGGCCGCTTCACACTCGTCTCTCTGACCGCTCACTCTGACGCCCTGGTCGCTTCACTCTCGTCTCTCTGACCGCTCACTCTGACGCCCTGGCCGCTTCACTCTCGTCTCTCTGACCGCTCACTCTGACGCCCTGGCCTCTTCACTCTCGTCTCTCTGACCGCTCACTCTGACGCCCTGGCCGCTTCACTCTCGTCTCTCTGACCGCTCACTCTGACGCCCTGGCCGCTTCACTCTCGTCTCTCTGACCGCTCACTCTGACGCCCTGGCCGCTTCACTCTCGTCTCTCTGACCGCTCACTCTGACGCCCTGGCCGCTTCACTCTCGTCTCTCTGACCGCTCACTCTGACGCCCTGGCCGCTTCACTCTCGTCTCTCTGACCGCTCACTCTGACGCCCTGGCCTCTTCACTCTCGTCTCTCTGACCGCTCACTCCTGACGCCCTGGCCTCTTCACTCTCGTCTCTCTGACCGCTCACTCTGACGCCCTGGCTGCTTCACACTCGTCTCTCTGACCGCTCACTCCCGACGCCCTGGCCTCTTCACACTCGTCTCTCTGACCGCTCACTCTGACGCCCTGGCCTCTTCACTCTCGTCTCTCTGACCGCTCACTCTGACGCCCTGGCCTCTTCACACTCGTCTCTCTGACCGCTCACTCTGACGCCCTGGCCGCTTCACTCTCGTCTCTCTGACCGCTCACTCTGACGCCCTGGCCGCTTCACTCTCGTCTCTCTGACCGCTCACTCCTGACGCCCTGGCCTCTTCACGCTCATCTCTCTGACCGCTCACTCTGACGCCCTGGCCGCTTCACTCTCGTCTCTCTGACCGCTCACTCCTGACGCCCTGGCCTCTTCACGCTCATCTCTCTGACCGCTCACTCTGACGCCCTGGCCTCTTCACTCTCGTCTCTCTGACCGCTCACTCCTGACGCCCTGGCCTCTTCACGCTCATCTCTCTGACCGCTCACTCTGACGCCCTGGCCGCTTCACACTCGTCTCTCTGACCGCTCACTCTGACGCCCTGGCCGCTTCACTCTCGTCTCTCTGACCGCTCACTCTGACGCCCTGGCCGCTTCACACTCGTCTCTCTGACCGCTCACTCTGACGCCCTGGCCTCTTCACTCTCGTCTCTCTGACCGCTCACTCAGACGCCCTCGCCGCTTCACTCTCGTCTCTCTGACCGCTCACTCTGACGCCCTGGCCTCTTCACTCTCGTCTCTCTGACCGCTCACTCCTGACGCCCTGGCTGCTTCACACTCGTCTCTCTGACCGCTCACTCTGACGCCCTGGCCGCTTCACTCTCGTCTCTCTGACCGCTCACTCTGACGCCCTGGCCGCTTCACTCTCGTCTCTCTGACCGCTCACTCTGACGCCCTGGCCGCTTCACTCTCGTCTCTCTGACCGCTCACTCTGACGCCCTGGCCGCTTCACTCTCGTCTCTCTGACCGCTCACTCCTGACGCCCTGGCCGCTTCACTCTCGTCTCTCTGACCGCTCACTCCTGACGCCCTGGCCGCTTCACTCTCGTCTCTCTGACCGCTCACTCTGACGCCCTGGCCGCTTCACTCTCGTCTCTCTGACCGCTCACTCTGACGCCCTGGCCTCTTCACACTCGTCTCTCTGACCGCTCACTCTGACGCCCTGGCCTCTTCACTCTCGTCTCTCTGACCGCTCACTCTGACGCCCTGGCCGCTTCACTCTCGTCTCTCTGACCGCTCACTCTGACGCCCTGGTCGCTTCACTCTCGTCTCTCTGACCGCTCACTCTGACGCCCTGGCCGCTTCACACTCGTCTCTCTGACCGCTCACTCTGACGCCCTGGCCTCTTCACACTCGTCTCTCTGACCGCTCACTCTGACGCCCTGGCCGCTTCACTCTCGTCTCTCTGACCGCTCACTCTGACGCCCTGGCCGCTTCACTCTCGTCTCTCTGACCGCTCACTCTGACGCCCTGGCCGCTTCACTCTCGTCTCTCTGACCGCTCACTCTGACGCCCTGGCCGCTTCAGTCTCGTCTCTCTGACCACTCACTCTGACGCCCTGGCCGCTTCACTCTCGTCTCTCTGACCGCTCACTCTGACGCCCTGGCTGCTTCACTCTCGTCTCTCTGACCGCTCACTCTGACGCCCTGGCCGCTTCAATCTCGTCTCTCTGACCGCTCACTCTGACGCCCTGGCCTCTTCACTCTCGTCTCTCTGACCGCTCACTCTGACGCCCTGGCCGCTTCACTCTCGTCTCTCTGACCGCTCACTCTGACGCCCTGGCCGCTTCACACTCGTCTCTCTGACCGCTCACTCTGACGCCCTGGCTGCTTCACACTCGTCTCTCTGACCGCTCACTCAGACGCCCTGGCCTCTTCACACTCGTCTCTCTGACCGCTCACTCTGACGCCCTGGCCGCTTCACACTCGTCTCTCTGACCGCTCACTCTGACGCCCTGGCCGCTTCACTCTCGTCTCTCTGACCGCTCACTCTGACGCCCTGGCTGCTTCACACTCGTCTCTCTGACCGCTCACTCTGACGCCCTGGCCGCTTCACACTCGTCTCTCTGACCGCTCACTCTGACGCCCTGGCTGCTTCACACTCGTCTCTCTGACCGCTCACTCTGACGCCCTGGCTGCTTCACTCTCGTCTCTCTGACCGCTCACTCTGACGCCCTGGCCTCTTCACACTCGTCTCTCTGACCGCTCACTCTGACGCCCTGGCCGCTTCACACTCGTCTCTCTGACCGCTCACTCTGACGCCCTGGCCGCTTCACTCTCGTCTCTCTGACCGCTCACTCCAGACGCCCTGGCCGCTTCACTCTCGTCTCTCTGACCGCTCACTCTGACGCCCTGGCCGCTTCACTCTCGTCTCTCTGACCGCTCACTCTGACGCCCTGGCCGCTTCACACTCGTCTCTCTGACCGCTCACTCTGACGCCCTGGCCGCTTCACTCTCGTCTCTCTGACCGCTCACTCTGACGCCCTGGCCGCTTCACGCTCGTCTCTCTGACCGCTCACTCAGACGCCCTGGCCTCTTCACACTCGTCTCTCTGACCGCTCACTCTGACGCCCTGGCCGCTTCACACTCGTCTCTCTGACCGCTCACTCTGACGCCCTGGCCGCTTCACACTCGTCTCTCTGACCGCTCACTCCTGACGCCCTGGCTGCTTCACACTCGTCTCTCTGACCGCTCACTCTGACGCCCTGGCTGCTTCACTCTCGTCTCTCTGACCGCTCACTCCTGACGCCCTGGCTGCTTCACTCTCGTCTCTCTGACCGCTCACTCTGACGCCCTGGCCGCTTCACTCTCGTCTCTCTGACCGCTCACTCCTGACGCCCTGGCTGCTTCACTCTCGTCTCTCTGACCGCTCACTCTGACGCCCTGGCCGCTTCACTCTCGTCTCTCTGACCGCTCACTCCTGACGCCCTGGCTGCTTCACTCTCGTCTCTCTGACCGCTCACTCCTGACGCCCTGGCCTCTTCACTCTCGTCTCTCTGACCGCTCACTCTGACGCCCTGGCCGCTTCACTCTCGTCTCTCTGACCGCTCACTCCTGACGCCCTGGCCTCTTCACGCTCATCTCTCTGACCGCTCACTCTGACGCCCTGGCCTCTTCACTCTCGTCTCTCTGACCGCTCACTCCTGACGCCCTGGCTGCTTCACTCTCGTCTCTCTGACCGCTCACTCCTGACACCCTGGCCTCTTCACTCTCGTCTCTCTGACCGCTCACTCCTGACGCCCTGGCCTCTTCACGCTCATCTCTCTGACCGCTCACTCTGACGCCCTGGCCGCTTCACACTCGTCTCTCTGACCGCTCACTCTGACGCCCTGGCCGCTTCACTCTCGTCTCTCTGACCGCTCACTCTGACGCCCTGGCCGCTTCACTCTCGTCTCTCTGACCGCTCACTCTGACGCCCTGGCCTCTTCACTCTCGTCTCTCTGACCGCTCACTCAGACGCCCTCGCCGCTTCACTCTCGTCTCTCTGACCGCTCACTCTGACGCCCTGGCCTCTTCACTCTCGTCTCTCTGACCGCTCACTCCTGACGCCCTGGCTGCTTCACACTCGTCTCTCTGACCGCTCACTCTGACGCCCTGGCCGCTTCACTCTCGTCTCTCTGACCGCTCACTCTGACGCCCTGGCCGCTTCACTCTCGTCTCTCTGACCGCTCACTCTGACGCCCTGGCCGCTTCACTCTCGTCTCTCTGACCGCTCACTCTGACGCCCTGGCCGCTTCACTCTCGTCTCTCTGACCGCTCACTCCTGACGCCCTGGCCGCTTCACTCTCGTCTCTCTGACCGCTCACTCCTGACGCCCTGGCCGCTTCACTCTCGTCTCTCTGACCGCTCACTCTGACGCCCTGGCCGCTTCACTCTCGTCTCTCTGACCGCTCACTCTGACGCCCTGGCCACTTCACTCTCGTCTCTCTGACCGCTCACTCTGACGCCCTGGTCGCTTCACTCTCGTCTCTCTGACCGCTCACTCAGACGCCCTGGCCGCTTCACTCTCGTCTCTCTGACCGCTCACTCTGACGCCCTGGCTGCTTCACACTCGTCTCTCTGACCGCTCACTCCTAACGCCCTGGCCGCTTCACACTCGTCTCTCTGACCGCTCACTCTGACGCCCTGGCCGCTTCACTCTCGTCTCTCTGACCGCTCACTCTGACGCCCTGGCCGCTTCACTCTCGTCTCTCTGACCGCTCACTCTGACGCCCTGGCCGCTTCACTCTCGTCTCTCTGACCGCTCACTCTGACGCCCTGGCCGCTTCACTCTCGTCTCTCTGACCGCTCACTCTGACGCCCTGGCTGCTTCACTCTCGTCTCTCTGACCGCTCACTCTGACGCCCTGGCCGCTTCACACTCGTCTCTCTGACCGCTCACTCTGACGCCCTGGCCGCTTCACTCTCGTCTCTCTGACCGCTCACTCTGACGCCCTGGCCTCTTCACTCTCGTCTCTCTGACCGCTCACTCTGACGCCCTGGCCGCTTCACACTCGTCTCTCTGACCGCTCACTCTGACGCCCTGGCCTCTTCACTCTCGTCTCTCTGACCGCTCACTCTGACGCCCTGGCCGCTTCACTCTCGTCTCTCTGACCGCTCACTCTGACGCCCTGGCCGCTTCACTCTCGTCTCTCTGACCGCTCACTCTGACGCCCTGGCCGCTTCAGTCTCGTCTCTCTGACCACTCACTCTGACGCCCTGGCCGCTTCACTCTCGTCTCTCTGACCACTCACTCTGACGCCCTGGCCTCTTCACACTCGTCTCTCTGACCGCTCACTCTGACGCCCTGGCCTCTTCACACTCGTCTCTCTGACCGCTCACTCTGACGCCCTGGCCGCTTCACTCTCGTCTCTCTGACCGCTCACTCTGACGCCCTGGCCGCTTCACACTCGTCTCTCTGACCGCTCACTCCTGACGCCCTGGCTGCTTCACACTCGTCTCTCTGACCGCTCACTCTGACGCCCTGGCCGCTTCACTCTCGTCTCTCTGACCGCTCACTCTGACGCCCTGGCTGCTTCACACTCGTCTCTCTGACCGCTCACTCTGACGCCCTGGCTGCTTCACTCTCGTCTCTCTGACCGCTCACTCTGACGCCCTGGCCGCTTCACACTCGTCTCTCTGACCGCTCACTCTGACGCCCTGGCCGCTTCACTCTCGTCTCTCTGACCGCTCACTCTGACGCCCTGGCCGCTTCACGCTCGTCTCTCTGACCGCTCACTCAGACGCCCTGGCCTCTTCACACTCGTCTCTCTGACCGCTCACTCTGACGCCCTGGCCGCTTCACACTCGTCTCTCTGACCGCTCACTCTGACGCCCTGGCCGCTTCACACTCGTCTCTCTGACCGCTCACTCCTGACGCCCTGGCCGCTTCACACTCGTCTCTCTGACCGCTCACTCTGACGCCCTGGCCGCTTCACTCTCGTCTCTCTGACCGCTCACTCTGACGCCCTGGCCGCTTCACGCTCGTCTCTCTGACCGCTCACTCAGACGCCCTGGCCTCTTCACACTCGTCTCTCTGACCGCTCACTCTGACGCCCTGGCCGCTTCACACTCGTCTCTCTGACCGCTCACTCTGACGCCCTGGCCGCTTCACACTCGTCTCTCTGACCGCTCACTCTGACGCCCTGGCCGCTTCACGCTCGTCTCTCTGACCGCTCACTCTGACGCCCTGGCCGCTTCACTCTCGTCTCTCTGACCGCTCACTCTGACGCCCTGGCCGCTTCACTCTCGTCTCTCTGACCGCTCACTCCTGACGCCCTGGCCTCTTCACTCTCGTCTCCCTGACCGCTCACTCTGACGCCCTGGCCTCTTCACTCTCGTCTCTCTGACCGCTCACTCTGACGCCCTGGCCGCTTCACGCTCGTCTCTCTGACCGCTCACTCCCGACGCCCTGGCCGCTTCACACTCGTCTCTCTGACCGCTCACTCTGACGCCCTGGCCTCTTCACTCTCGTCTCTCTGACCGCTCACTCTGACGCCCTGGCTGCTTCACTCTCGTCTCTCTGACCGCTCACTCTGACGCCCTGGCCGCTTCACTCTCGTGTCTCTGACCGCTCACTCCCGACGCCCTGGCCGCTTCACTCTCGTCTCTCTGACCGCTCACTCCTGACGCCCTGGCCGCTTCACTCTCGTGTCTCTGACCGCTCACTCTGACGCCCTGGCCTCTTCACTCTCGTCTCTCTGACCGCTCACTCTGACGCCCTGGCTGCTTCACTCTCGTCTCTCTGACCGCTCACTCCTGACGCCCTGGCCGCTTCACTCTCGTCTCTCTGACCGCTCACTCTGACGCCCTGGCTGCTTCACTCTCGTCTCTCTGACCGCTCACTCCTGACGCCCTGGCCGCTTCACTCTCGTCTCTCTGACCGCTCACTCTGACGCCCTGGCTGCTTCACACTCGTCTCTCTGACCGCTCACTCCTGACGCCCTGGCCGCTTCACACTCGTCTCTCTGACCGCTCACTCTGACGCCCTGGCCGCTTCACTCTCGTCTCTCTGACCGCTCACTCCCGACGCCCTGGCCGCTTCACTCTCGTCTCTCTGACCGCTCACTCTGACGCCCTGGCCGCTTCACTCTCGTGTCTCTGACCGCTCACTCCCGACGCCCTGGCCGCTTCACACTCGTCTCTCTGACCGCTCACTCTGACGCCCTGGCCTCTTCACTCTCGTCTCTCTGACCGCTCACTCCCGACGCCCTGGCCGCTTCACTCTCGTCTCTCTGACCGCTCACTCTGACGCCCTGGCCGCTTCACTCTCGTCTCTCTGACCGCTCACTCTGACGCCCTGGCCGCTTCACTCTCGTCTCTCTGACCGCTCACTCTGACGCCCTGGCCGCTTCACTCTCGTCTCTCTGACCGCTCACTCTGACGCCCTGGACGCTTCACACTCGTCTCTCTGACCGCTCACTCTGACGCCCTGGCTGCTTCACTCTCGTCTCTCTGACCGCTCACTCTGACGCCCTGGCCGCTTCACTCTCGTCTCTCTGACCGTTCACTCTGACGCCCTGGCCGCTTCACTTTCGTCTCTCTGACCGCTCACTCTGACGCCCTGGCCGCTTCACTCTCGTCTCTCTGACCGCTCACTCTGACGCCCTGGCTGCTTCACACTCGTCTCTCTGACCGCTCACTCTGACGCCCTGGCTGCTTCACACTCGTCTCTCTGACCGCTCACTCCTGACGCCCTGGCCGCTTCACTTTCGTCTCTCTGACCGCTCACTCTGACGCCCTGGCTGCTTCACTCTCGTCTCTCTGACCGCTCACTCTGACGCCCTGGCTGCTTCACACTCGTCTCTCTGACCGCTCACTCTGACGCCCTGGCCGCTTCACACTCGTCTCTCTGACCGCTCACTCTGACGCCCTGGCTGCTTCACACTCGTCTCTCTGACCGCTCACTCCCGACGCCCTGGCCGCTTCACACTCGTCTCTCTGACCGCTCACTCTGACGCCCTGGCTGCTTCACACTCGTCTCTCTGACCGCTCACTCCCGACGCCCTGGCCGCTTCACACTCGTCTCTCTGACCGCTCACTCTGACGCCCTGGCTGCTTCACACTCGTCTCTCTGACCGCTCACTCTGACGCCCTGGCTGCTTCACACTCGTCTCTCTGACCGCTCACTCTGACGCCCTGGCTGCTTCACACTCGTCTCTCTGACCGCTCACTCCAGACGCCCTGGCTGCTTCACTCTCGTCTCTCTGACCGCTCACTCCCGACGCCCTGGCCGCTTCACTCTCGTCTCTCTGACCGCTCACTCCCGACGCCCTGGCCTCTTCACACTCGTCTCTCTGACCGCTCACTCTGACGCCCTGGCCGCTTCACTCTCGTCTCTCTGACCGCTCACTCTGACGCCCTGGCCTCTTCACACTCGTCTCTCTGACCGCTCACTCTGACGCCCTGGCCGCTTCATGCTCGTCTCTCTGACCGCTCACTCTGACGCCCTGGCCGCTTCACTCTCGTCTCTCTGACCGCTCACTCTGACGCCCTGGCCGCTTCACGCTCGTCTCTCTGACCGCTCACTCTGACGCCCTGGCCGCTTCACTCTCGTCTCTCTGACCGCTCACTCTGACGCCCTGGCTGCTTCACTCTCGTCTCTCTGACCGCTCACTCTGACGCCCTGGCCGCTTCACTCTCGTCTCTCTGACCGCTCACTCTGACGCCCTGGCCGCTTCACTCTCGTCTCTCTGACCGCTCACTCTGACGCCCTGGCCGCTTCACTCTCGTCTCTCTGACCGCTCACTCTGACGCCTTGGCCGCTTCACTCTCGTCTCTCTGACCGCTCACTCTGACGCCCTGGCCGCTTCACACTCGTCTCTCTGACCGCTCACTCCTGACGCCCTGGCCTCTTCACTCTCGTCTCTCTGACCGCTCACTCCTGACGCCCTGGCCTCTTCACTCTCGTCTCTCTGACCGCTCACTCCTGACGCCCTGGCCGCTTCACTCTCGTCTCTCTGACCGCTCACTCCAGACGCCCTGGCCGCTTCACTCTCGTCTCTCTGACCGCTCACTCTGACGCCCTGGCTGCTTCACACTTGTCTCTCTGACCGCTCACTCTGACGCCCTGGCCTCTTCACTCTCGTCTCTCTGACCGCTCACTCTGACGCCCTGGCCGCTTCACACTCGTCTCTCTGACCGCTCACTCTGACGCCCTGGCCGCTTCACTCTTGTCTCTCTGACCGCTCACTCTGACGCCCTGGCCGCTTCACTCTCGTCTCTCTGACCGCTCACTCCCGACGCCCTGGCCGCTTCACTCTCGTCTCTCTGACCGCTCACTCTGACGCCCTGGCCTCTTCACTCTCGTCTCTCTGACCGCTCACTCCTGACGCCCTGGCCTCTTCACACTCGTCTCTCTGACCGCTCACTCTGACGCCCTGGCCGCTTCACTCTCGTCTCTCTGACCGCTCACTCCTGACGCCCTGGCCGCTTCACTCTCGTCTCTCTGACCGCTCACTCCTGACGCCCTGGCTGCTTCACTCTCGTCTCTCTGACCGCTCACTCCTGACGCCCTGGCCGCTTCACTCTCGTCTCTCTGACCGCTCACTCCCGACGCCCTGGCCTCTTCACTCTCGTCTCTCTGACCGCTCACTCTGACGCCCTGGCCGCTTCACTCTCGTCTCTCTGACCGCTCACTCTGACGCCCTGGCCGCTTCACTCTCGTCTCTCTGACCGCTCACTCCCGACGCCCTGGCCGCTTCACTCTCGTCTCTCTGACCGCTCACTCTGACGCCCTGGCCGCTTCACACTCGTCTCTCTGACCGCTCACTCTGACGCCCTGGCTGCTTCACTCTCGTCTCTCTGACCGCTCACTCTGACGCCCTGGCTGCTTCACACTCGTCTCTCTGACCGCTCACTCTGACGCCCTGGCCTCTTCACTCTCGTCTCTCTGACCGCTCACTCTGACGCCCTGGCCGCTTCACTCTCGTCTCTCTGACCGCTCACTCTGACGCCCTGGCCGCTTCACACTCGTCTCTCTGACCGCTCACTCTGACGCCCTGGCCGCTTCACTCTCGTCCCTCTGACCGCTCACTCTGACGCCCTGGCCGCTTCACTCTCGTCTCTCTGACCGCTCACTCTGACGCCCTGGCTGCTTCACACTCGTCTCTCTGACCGCTCACTCCTGACGCCCTGGCCGCTTCACACTCGTCTCTCTGACCGCTCACTCTGACGCCCTGGCCGCTTCACTCTCGTCTCTCTGACCGCTCACTCTGACGCCCTGGCTGCTTCACTCTGACGCCCTGGCCGCTTCACTCTCGTCTCTCTGACCGCTCACTCTGACGCCCTGGCTGCTTCACTCTCGTCTCTCTGACCGCTCACTCTGACGCCCTGGTCGCTTCACTCTCGTCTCTCTGACCGCTCACTCTGACGCCCTGGCCGCTTCACTCTCGTCTCTCTGACCGCTCACTCTGACGCCCTGGCCTCTTCACTCTCGTCTCTCTGACCGCTCACTCCTGACGCCCTGGCTGCTTCACACTCGTCTCTCTGACCGCTCACTCCTGACGCCCTGGCTGCTTCACACTCGTCTCTCTGACCGCTCACTCTGACGCCCTGGCCTCTTCACTCTCGTCTCTCTGACCGCTCACTCCTGACGCCCTGGCCGCTTCACGCTCGTCTCTCTGACCGCTCACTCTGACGCCTTGGCCGCTTCACTCTCGTCTCTCTGACCGCTCACTCTGACGCCCTGGCCGCTTCACTCTCGTCTCTCTGACCGCTCACTCTGACGCCCTGGCTGCTTCACTCTCGTCTCTCTGACCGCTCACTCTGACGCCCTGGCCTCTTCACTCTCGTCTCTCTGACCGCTCACTCCCGACGCCCTGGCCGCTTCACTCTCGTCTCTCTGACCGCTCACTCTGACGCCCTGGCCGCTTCACTCTCGTCTCTCTGACCGCTCACTCCGACGCCCTGGCCGCTTCACACTCGTCTCTCTGACCGCTCACTCTGACGCCCTGGCCTCTTCACTCTCGTCTCTCTGACCGCTCACTCTGACGCCCTGGCCTCTTCACTCTCGTCTCTCTGACCGCTCACTCCCGACGCCCTGGCCTCTTCACTCTCGTCTCTCTGACCGCTCACTCTGACGCCCTGGCCTCTTCACTCTCGTCTCTCTGACCGCTCACTCTGACGCCCTGGCCTCTTCACTCTCGTCTCTCTGACCGCTCACTCTGACGCCCTGGCCTCTTCACTCTCGTCTCTCTGACCGCTCACTCTGACGCCCTGGCCTCTTCACTCTCGTCTCTCTGACCGCTCACTCTGACGCCCTGGCCGCTTCACACTCGTCTCTCTGACCGCTCACTCTGACGCCCTGGCCGCTTCACTCTCGTCTCTCTGACCGCTCACTCCTGACGCCCTGGCCGCTTCACTCTCGTCTCTCTGACCGCTCACTCTGACGCCCTGGCCGCTTCACACTCGTCTCTCTGACCGCTCACTCTGACGCCCTGGCCGCTTCACACTCGTCTCTCTGACCGCTCACTCTGACGCCCTGGCTGCTTCACTCTCGTCTCTCTGACCGCTCACTCTGACGCCCTGGCCGCTTCACACTCGTCTCTCTGACCGCTCACTCTGACGCCCTGGCTGCTTCACACTCGTCTCTCTGACCGCTCACTCTGACGCCCTGGCCTCTTCACTCTTGTCTCTCTGACCGCTCACTCTGACGCCCTGGCTGCTTCACACTCGTCTCTCTGACCGCTCACTCCTGACGCCCTGGCCGCTTCACTCTCGTCTCTCTGACCGCTCACTCTGACGCCCTGGCCGCTTCACTCTCGTCTCTCTGACCGCTCACTCTGACGCCCTGGCCGCTTCACTCTCGTCTCTCTGACCGCTCACTCTGACGCCCTGGCCGCTTCACTCTCGTCTCTCTGACCGCTCACTCTGACGCCCTGGCTGCTTCACACTCGTCTCTCTGACCGCTCACTCTGACGCCCTGGCCGCTTCACTCTCGTCTCTCTGACCGCTCACTCTGACGCCCTGGCCGCTTCACTCTCGTCTCTCTGACCGCTCACTCCAGACGCCCTGGCCGCTTCACTCTCGTCTCTCTGACCGCTCACTCTGACGCCCTGGCCGCTTCACTCTCGTCTCTCTGACCGCTCACTCTGACGCCCTGGCTGCTTCACACTTGTCTCTCTGACCGCTCACTCTGACGCCCTGGCCTCTTCACACTCGTCTCTCTGACCGCTCACTCTGACGCCCTGGCCGCTTCACTCTCGTCTCTCTGACCGCTCACTCTGACGCCCTGGCCTCTTCACTCTCGTCTCTCTGACCGCTCACTCTGACGCCCTGGCCGCTTCACACTCGTCTCTCTGACCGCTCACTCCTGACGCCCTGGCCTCTTCACACTCGTCTCTCTGACCGCTCACTCCTGACGCCCTGGCC
>NW_027639320.1:0-2000 GCF_951799975.1 Gobius niger | reverse complement strand
TAAAGGGGCTACATGCAAGACAGCTATTTTATGCTCACTACAGCCACCTCAGGTCATGCATGTAACTGCAGCTTCTATATTAAGCTCGTGCATGACGGCACTTCCTGAGTGACAGGGCAGGATTTCCGAGGCAGTTGTGGTGAACAGGTCTGAGCTCATTCTACACATGAGGACATGGAGGAACATGTAGGAAAATACATCATTTTAGCATTTTTAAACTCCGTATAGTCCCTTTAACTCTCTAACTGTCTCCCGTGTGGTGGTTTTAAAGCAGCACTAAGTAACTTGTTTACCTTAATAAACCCTCCCCTTAGTGCCTCTGGGGGTAATACAAGTGTGAATGGGATGATTGGACGGTCTTTCATCTCCCCCTGGTGTATCTCACCAGAAAACCACAATTGCAACTTGACTGCCACCGGACCGGAGCCACCAATACACACTAATAGAATCATGAAGCAGAAGCTAACAGGCTAACGGGCAAAGCTAACTGTGGGCTAGCACCACTTAAACAGTATTTACAGCCACGTCTGAGTGAAAACAATGATCTCCATTGTGTAACTGGATGAACAATATCCCTCTGTCCCTTTGTCTTTTCTGTCAGCGCAGTATTTACTCTTAATGAGTAAAAAAATGCAACATGCTACGACACCAGCAGTGGGGGGGGTGGGGGGCCTCCAATACAGTTCTATGGGAGAAAAACAGTTTTTGAAAGAGATTTCCCCCCGAAAATGTCCAAATGTTTTCCCTGATCATTATTTGACAATTACGGAACCCTGGAAGTGACAGACGAAAAAATATTGGTGGGTGAAAAAAACAAAAAAACACAGTTATCCCGGGGGAACGAGATAATAGAAGTAGCGTCCCATCTAAAAACTTCTTCTCTAAAAAAAACAGTGTCAAAAATGAGCTCAGAAGGAGAATGAAAACGCAAGAAAAAGAGCGACAAAAATGTGGGGACAATGTGACATAAACGCAACAAAAAAGCAACCAAAGAATGACAGACAGGACTCAAAAGAGCAACAGAAATGTGATGAAAAAGAGTTGTTTTGTAAGTCTTAACCTCTTACCACCCGCCTGAACCAAATGCCTTCTGTCCTCTTTGGCCCTTATATAGGCCTGTGTAGCACCTCATTTGAAAGCTAAGACCCACAAAACTGATCTCTTTATCGTGTTGTTGCTGTGTTGTGTCACCTTTTGTATGTTTTTTTTGGGTCACATTTTTGTCGAGTTTTTGTCACTTTTTGGTTGAATTTTCGTCATTTTTTTGATGAATATTTGTCATTTTTTTTGTTGAATTTTTGTTGAATTTTTGTCACTTTTTTGTTGAATTTTTGTCACATTTTTGTTGAATTTTTTTCACTTTTTTGTTGAATTTTTGTTGAATTTTTGTTGAATTTTTGTTGAATTTTTTTCACCTTTTTTGTTGAATTTTTTTCACTTTTTTGTTGAATTTTTGTTGAATTTTTGTTGAATTTTTTTCACCTTTTTTGTTGAATTTTTGTTATTTTTTTGTTGAGTATTTGTCATTTTTTTGTTAAATTTTTGTCACATTTTTGTTGAATTTTTGTCATTTTTTGGTTGAATTTTTCTCACTTTTTGGTTGAATTTTTCTCACTTTTTGGTTGAATTTTTGTCATTTTTTTGTTGAATTTTTCTCACTTTTTTGTTGAATTTTTGTCATTTTTTTGTTGAATTTTTGTTGAATTTTTGTTGATTTTTAGTCATTTTTTGTTGATTTTTTGTCACATTTTGTTTAATTTTTGTCACATTTTTGATGAATTTTTCTCACTTTTGGTTGAATTTTTCTCACTTTTTGGTTGAATTTTTCTCACTTTTTGGTTGAATTTTTGTTGAATTTTTGTTGAATTTTTTTCACCTTTTTTGTTGAATTTTTGTCACATTTTTGTTGAATTTTTGTTGAATTTTTGTTGAATTTTTTTCACCTTTTTTGTTGAATTTTTGTCACATTTTTGTTGAATTTTTGTCATTTTTTGGTTGAA
>NW_027639321.1:0-5000 GCF_951799975.1 Gobius niger | reverse complement strand
GCTGATGTTTCGGTGTTTTTAGCTGATGTTTCGGTGATGTTTAGCTGATGTTTCGGTGATGTTTAACTGATGTTTCGGTGATGTTTAACTGATGTTTCGGTGATGTTTAGCTGATGTTTCGGTGATGTTTAACTGATGTTTCGGTGATGTTTAACTGATGTTTCGGTGATGTTTAGCTGATGTTTCGGTGATGTTTAACTGATGTTTCGGTGATGTTTAGCTCATGTTTCGGTGATGTTTAACTGATGTTTCGGTGATGTTTAACTGATGTTTCGGTGATGTTTAGCTGATATTTCGATGTTTAACTGATGTTTCGGTGATGTTTAACTGATGTTTCGGTGGTGTTTTTCCAGCTGCTGGTGGTCACGGGCGTGCGGTACCTGCAGACCTCCATGGAGAGCCTGGTCCGCCTGGGAGACCCCGAGTCCGACTCCGAGGCCTGGATCCTTGAGCAGAGTCTGTGCGAAACGGCGCGGCACAACCTCTACATCATCAAGAGTTTAGGGAAGTGTTACCAAGGCGACGACGACCCCAACATCGACCAGCCAATCACAGGCACCGGTGGCCAGAGGACTGACCAATCAGACACTGAGGGGGCGGAGTCTGCAGGGAAACAGGAAACAGCTGCTTCAAAATGAAACTATTGTTTTAGGATTAATAATAAAACCTGCCTTTGACACGAGACCAGGACTAAACCAGGACTAAACCAGGACTAAACCAGGACTAAACCAGGACTAAACCAGGACTAAACCAGGACTAAACCAGGTCTAAACCAGGACTAAACCAGGTCTAAACCAGGACTAAACCAGGACTAAACCAGGTCTAAACCAGGACTAAACCGGGACTAAACCAGGACTAAACCAGGACTAAACCAGGTCTAAACCAGGACTAAACCAGGTCTAAACCAGGACTAAACCAGGACTAAACCGGGACTAAACCAGGTCTAAACCTGGACTAAACCAGGTCTAAACCAGGACTAAACCAGGACTAAACCAGGACTAAACCAGGACTAAACCAGGACTAAACCAGGTCTAAACCAGGACTAAACCGGGACTAAACCAGGACTAAACCAGGACTAAACCAGGTCTAAACCAGGACTAAACCAGGACTAAACCAGGACTAAACCAGGTCTAAACCAGGACTAAACCGGGACTAAACCAGGACTAAACCAGGACTAAACCAGGTCTAAACCAGGACTAAACCAGGTCTAAACCAGGACTAAACCAGGACTAAACCAGGACTAAACCAGGACTAAACCAGGACTAAACCAGGTCTAAACCAGGACTAAACCAGGACTAAACCAGGACTAAACCAGGACTAAACCAGGACTAAACCAGGACTAAACCAGGACTAAACCAGGTCTAAACCAGGACTAAACCAGGTCTAAACCAGGACTAAACCAGGACTAAACCAGGTCTAAACCAGGACTAAACCGGGACTAAACCAGGACTAAACCAGGACTAAACCAGGTCTAAACCAGGACTAAACCAGGTCTAAACCAGGACTAAACCAGGACTAAACCGGGACTAAACCAGGTCTAAACCTGGACTAAACCAGGTCTAAACCAGGACTAAACCAGGACTAAACCAGGACTAAACCAGGACTAAACCAGGACTAAACCAGGTCTAAACCAGGACTAAACCGGGACTAAACCAGGACTAAACCAGGACTAAACCAGGTCTAAACCAGGACTAAACCAGGTCTAAACCAGGACTAAACCAGGACTAAACCAGGACTAAACCAGGACTAAACCAGGACTAAACCAGGACTAAACCAGGACTAAACCGGGACTAAACCAGGTCTAAACCAGGTCTAAACCAGGTCTAAACCAGGACTAAACCAGGACTAAACCAGGACTAAACCAGGTCTAAACCAGGACTAAACCAGGTCTAAACCAGGACTAAACCAGGACTAAACCGGGACTAAACCAGGTCTAAACCAGGTCTAAACCAGGACTAAACCAGGACTAAACCGGGTCTAAACCAGGACTAAACCAGGTCTAAACCAGGACTAAACCAGGACTAAACCGGGACTAAACCAGGTCTAAACCAGGACTAAACCAGGACTAAACCAGGACTAAACCGGGACTAAACCAGGACTAAACCAGGTCTAAACCAGGACTAAACCAGGACTAAACCGGGACTAAACCAGGTCTAAACCTGGACTAAACCAGGTCTAAACCAGGACTAAACCAGGACTAAACCAGGACTAAACCAGGACTAAACCAGGTCTAAACCAGGACTAAACCAGGTCTAAACCAGGACTAAACCAGGACTAAACCTGGACTAAACCAGGTCTAAACCAGGACTAAACCAGGTCTAAACCAGGACTAAACCAGGTCTAAACCAGGACTAAACCAGGACTAAACCAGGACTAAACCAGGACTAAACCAGGACTAAACCAGGACTAAACCAGGACTAAACCAGGACTAAACCAGGACTAAACCAGGACTAAACCAGGACTAAACCAGGACTAAACCAGGTCTAAACCAGGACTAAACCAGGTCTAAACCAGGACTAAACCAGGACTAAACCAGGACTAAACCAGGACTAAACCAGGACTAAACCAGGACTAAACCAGGACTAAACCAGGACTAAACCAGGACCTACTGGGGCTTAACCAGGACTTTGTTTCTTTGTGGTTTTGTGACGATGTTCTTGAATAAAAACTGTGTCGACTGTTTCTTTCTGAAGCATTTTCATAAAAATATCAAGTATGAACATTGATCAAAACCAAATATCCATAGTTTAAATGTTTTCTGATATTTGTCACTTACGTTTTGTTGTTTAAATGAAAAGTGGATAAATGCTCTCGGTTCCGGCGGGGGTTAAGAGGTTCATCTGTTCATTTCAGATCCAGAATGTTTGATTCCGGAGCTTTTGTTCTGAAAGTCCCCGTTAAGTCCCAGGTGCCTTTATTTTGAAAGTCTCCTTCCGGTCTCGCTGCACAGTGACGCGCGGAGACGCGGCAGGTGACGCGCTGGTGGCGGCGGGTGCGCGTGCGCGTGCACCGGGAGGAGATGCCATAACAGCAGCATCCTCTTCCTCCTCTTCCTCCTCTCCATCCTCCTCCTCAGCGGGAGGCTCCGCGTCTGAGACCGGCCTCATCCCTGCGCGTCTGCCCGGCCCAGGGCGCCCCTCCTCCGGCCGCCTCTGCCCCTCTCCTCTGGCCGCCTCTGCCCGCCCCAGGGCGCCCCTCCTCCGGCCGCCTCTGCCCGCCCCAGGGCGCCCCTCCTCCGGCCGCCTCTGCCCCTCTCCTCCGGCCGCCTCTGCCCGCCCCAGGGCGCCTCTCCTCCGGCCGCAGCTGTGGACAGGCTCGGAGCAGCAGCGTCTGGAGGTACGTGGGGAGGTACGGGGGGGGGAGCACGGGAGACCTGTGTTAGACCCGGCCCAGTCCCGCTCACAGGCCGTGGCTCCTGCACGCGGCAGGTCCGGGTTAGTCCGGGTTAGTCCGGGTTTAGATAATGGAGACACAGGGCGTGGTCTGACAGAAATATGACCGTAATGACAGAAAGGAAGAGGCTCAGCGGAGACAGGAGCGGCCGGTCACGTGACTGTCCCAGGTGGATGGTCGGTGGGTCTGGGTCCTGGTCTGGGTCCTGGTCCGGGTCCTGGTCTGGGTCCTGGTCCGGGTCCTGGTCCGGGTCCTGGTCTGGGACTCTGTGTTTGGATTTAGTTCATGATGTAATCAGCTCACACTCTTTACTAGAACCTGTGGAGCTTCAGTGTCTGCAGCGGAACATCTGTGAGAACATCTGTTTAACGGATATTCTCTGGTTAAAGTCACGTCAGGTGAAGTGGGCGTTTAAGGAGAAGCTCCGGACTCTCAGGGGGTCATTTACCAAACCCTGTGCACGTGCGACTGTATAATAAGTCTCAGTTTTAGCTTCTCATACTCGCACAGCCTTTTTCTATTAGATTTGGGTCTGAAAACACGAACGGTGAATGAAATGCAACAAGTCCAACTTATTTACACCTGCCCTTATAAATGACCCCCCTGTGTCATTTAGATCATCAGAGGTTTACTTATCTTATCCCCTCATTGTTGTTGTCACTGTGTTGTGGATGTTGTGGGTGTTGTGGGTGTTGTGGGTGTTGTGGGTGTTGTGGATGTTGTGGGTGTTGTGGATGTTGTGGATGTTGTGGGTGTTGTGGGTGTTGTGGATGTTGTGGATGTTGTGGATGTTGTGGGTGTTGTGGATGTTGTGGGTGTTGTGGATGTTGTGGATGTTGTGGATGTTGTGGGTGTTGTGGATGTTGTGGATGTTGTGGGTGTTGTAGGTGTTGTGGATGTTGTGGATGTTGTGGATGTTGTGGATGTTGTGGGTGTTGTAGATGTTGTGGGTGTTGTAGATGTTGTGGATGTTGTGGATGTTGTGGATGTTGTGGATGTTGTGGATGTTGTGGATGTTGTGGATGTTGTGGATGTTGTGGATGTTGTGGGTGTTGTGGATGTTGTGGATGTTGTGGGTGTTGTAGGTGTTGTGGGTGTTGTAGATGTTGTGGATGTTGTAGATGTTGTGGATGTTGTGGATGTTGTGGATGTTGTGGATGTTGTGGATGTTGTAGATGTTGTGGATGTTGTGGGTGTTGTAGATGTTGTGGATGTTGTGGGTGTTGTAGATGTTGTGGATGTTGTGGATGTTGTAGGTGTTGTGGATGTTGTGGATGTTGTGGATGTTGTGGATGTTGTGGGTGTTGTAGATGTTGTGGGTGTTGTAGATGTTGTGGATGTTGTAGGTGTTGTGGATGTTGTGGGTGTTGTGGGTGTTGTGGGTGTTGTGGATGTTGTGGATGTTGTGGGTGTTGTGGGTGTTGTGGATGTTGTGGGTGTTGTAGGTGTTGTGGGTGTTGTGGATGTTGTAGGTGTTGTGGATGTTGTGGATGTTGTGGATGTTGTGGATGTTGTAGGTGTTGTGGATGTTGTGGATGTTGTGGATGTTGTGGATGTTGTAGGTGTTGTGGGTGTTGTGGGTGTTGTAGGTGTTGTGGATGTTGTGG
>NW_027639322.1:0-11647 GCF_951799975.1 Gobius niger | reverse complement strand
TCAGTGGTCTTTCAAGTGCGACTGGTTTTTAAGGCCAATCTCCCACTTGTGGAGTACAACACGCTGTCTCCCAGCTCCAACCCGCTTCCCTATTCACACCCTTCTAATAAACACACCTTCCTAACATCTCGCCTCAATACACCGTCTTTTGTTCGCACTGTAACCCGTTCTGACCAAATTATCATTCGACATTTCGACTTCCTCAACTACACCGATAGGCCAATGATCTCGAGGTACATAACTCTGCGTTACAAGTATAACATCTCCAACTCGCATGTTTCTTTTTGGTCGTAGCCAACGTTGTCGCTGCTGCAATGTCGAGACATACTCCCTCATCCAGCGTTTTCAAAATACCTTTGTAAGATAGTTAACTTGTTGCCAACCTTTAACATAGCGCTCTGTCACTGTGTGTGGAACCACACCACTTACTCGATTATTCAAAATAAGTAGATCATTTGGAGTTAAAGCCAAGGCGTTCGAATCGGTAACTGATTGAGGAACGATAGGTCTACTATTCAAAATACGTTCTGCTTCGATCAAGAATGTACATAACTTATCGTCACAAATAGTCTGTTCGTTTATAGTAGAACGCAAAATTCTTCGTACCGAACGAATGAGTCGTTCCCATATACCTCCTCTATGACTGCTTAGTGGAGGATTGAAATGCCATTTTAACATTGCGAGATAATAAGTGATCATGGATCCGGACCTGTTTCAGCCGACTTATAGAAGCACGCAACTCAGCCTCTGCACCAACAAAGTTGGAACCATTGTCGGATATAATTTTCTCAGGTGCTCCTCGCCTGGCCACAAATCTCATAAAACCAGTTATGAATGCGTCAGTTGAAAGACTATACGCCATTTCCAGATGAATAGCTCGCGTTTGTAAGCATGTAAAGATACAACCATACCTTTTTTCGCTCTTTCGCCCATTTCTCACCAAAAAAGGACCAGAATAATCAAGTCCAACAACCTTAAAAAGGGTGCCAGCCAACTTCTACTCTCTCTTTCGGTAAGGACGACATCCGTTGCTGACTGACTGAGGCTAAATTTCGTCGGCATGTCCAGCATTAATGCAAAATCTTCTTCATTGCCGTTGTTCCTCCCACAACCCAGAATCTCTTTTGCAACAAAGTCAAGGTGTGTGCGACCCCAGAATGACCATTAAGCTTATGGACATGGTACATGAGTAGTTGGGTAATGGGATGCCTAGCCGAAAGGATGGCCGGATGTTTAGCCACTTGTGACAATTCACAATTTCCTAATCGACCTCCAACGCATAGTACCCCGTTCAGCAAACACGGACTCAGTTTCGACAAACTGCTCTTACCGATATCGACCGCATGGTGATCACAATTAGCCCACAGCTTATTGATTATATCCGGATAGGATTGACGTTGCATCAAACGGATCAAGTTCCACTCCGTATTTGACATCT
This sequence comes from Gobius niger, assembly GCF_951799975.1. Classification (NCBI taxonomy): domain Eukaryota; kingdom Metazoa; phylum Chordata; class Actinopteri; order Gobiiformes; family Gobiidae; genus Gobius; species Gobius niger. The sequence goes on along the minus strand of NW_027639322.1, from coordinate 10,209 downwards.
CTGAACACTTAATGGGATCTGTGCTCAACGATAACTGGGTGTCAATTTTTTCATAATCAGAAGGTATGTTTAAACCTGGAGAGCCAAGCTACTGACTTCAGCAACTTGAACCAATCAGATGTCCGTTCGATCAATCTGTCTAAGCCATACGCATGTTTCACTTCATTTCCTGAAGTGGCATTCACTGTATGCTTCCGCTTAAGCTCTAAAGCTAGCGTTTCATCAACGGTTCCTTCCTTTGGCCAGTATGCCTCATCAAGTAGTAGGAACTCTGGACCGTTCCACCATTTTCTAAGGCCACTAATGACAATGTGCCTCTTGAGCAGAGATCTGCTGGGTTGCTTGCGGTGTCGACGTAACACCATTGCTTGAGAGTCGACAACTGGTGTATACTTTCAATTCGGTTAGCGACGAATGTACAGAAACGCGTACTAAGGTTGCGAATATAATGCAAGACAATCATCGAATCTGTCCAAAATGTTACAGATAGGGAGGGCATATGCAGTTCACGTTTCATTTCAGCCGCCACCCTTGCCGCTAGTCTGGCTGCGTTTAACTCCAGTCGAAGAATAGTAACAGTTTTCAAAAGGGCAACCCTAGCTTTCGAAAACAATAAACGACATTCATATCTGGATGTTGACATTTGATATCTCAAGTAGACACACACGCCATAACCTTCTTCCGAAGCATCACTGAATACGTGCATCTCTATTGCTGAGTATTTACCACGTGAGGGCGTTACACATCGAGGTATTCTTAGTCTTTTGAGATCACTCACATTACTTAACCACGAGAGCCACTCGTCCTTTTCTGTGTCGTGTATCGGTTCATCCCATTGTAATTTGCGTCTGCATAAGTTTTGAAACAGCACACGAACCGGTAACAACATCGGAGCTACCAAACCCAAAGGATCGAATAGGGATGATATGGCAGATAGTATGCCTCTTTTTGTCAATGGACGATCTACTCTCGTAAACTCAAACCGAAAGGCATCTGACACGGAGTCCCACTCGATTCCTAACGTCCGTTCAATAAACGAATCATAAGCATTTATCGAGCACACTGACGGGCTCGTTCAGACTCAGGTATGCCTTCCAACACAGTCTGTTTATTCGATACCCACTTTCTGATATGAAATCCTCCCTTGCAAAGTACTGAGGTGAGCTCAGACACGAACCGTTGGGCAGACTCTTCATCATTGAGTGATGCCCAGCAATCATCAACGTTGAAATGTTTTTCTACTGCACTTCTAACTTCCGGTGTACCTTCGGAACCAAAATCAGAAATTGCCTGTCTTAGGGCAAAGTTTGCACAAAACGGCGAAGAGGTAGCACCAAGGGATGACTAGCCATCTGATATTCGACGGGCGCTACGTCAAGATCATCAAGGTCCCACCATAGAAACCTAAGTGCACCTCTATCTGAGGGTGGTACCCTAACTTGCATGAACATTTCCTCAATGTCTGCCGCAACTGCAACTTCCCCTAATCGAAAACGCAAAGAACACCCACAAGGTTATTGGTAGTGTCAGGCCCTTGATGCAATCTGCCATTGAGTGATCGATCCTCAAACTTAGCTGCGCAATCCATTACGATTCTCAGCTTGCCTGGTTTCTTTGGGTTCATTACAGGATGGTGAGGTAAGTACCATCTTAGAGTAAACGCAGGGTCCAATTGATAATCTGGTACCTTAGTGACATAACCCTTGCGAATATTGGCAGACATCGACTCCTTATATGTCATATACAAGTTCGGGTCCTTCGAAAAACCTCTTACGTAGACAACGTAAACGGCACACAGCTTGACTGAAGTTGTTAGGCAATGAGCATATTTCTTTCCATGGGAGAGAAATTTCATAATGACCCTTCTCTGAATTGAATAGATTGCTCTACAATAGACATAGCAGCTCTATCACTGACCGAGTAAGTTACCTCACACGATTCCAAATCGTTGTACTCGGCATTATACATTGCACTCAGCATGTTACTTGCATCAATATCTTCACCCGACAAATGATACGTTCGTTTGCGCATATTACCTCCATCGCTCAACGTCCCAAAATAATCCAACCCAGAGTGGTTTCAATAGCGAATGGCTCTTTTGATCGCCCAAAGCGCCTATCGATTGGCCAATGTACTTCAGGTACATCGGCACCGATTAATAACCGTACTCTCTTGTCCTCAATATCATTGACCACAACATCTCTCAAATGTGGCCATTTACCAACAACATCACGAAGATTTCCTACCGGTGAGCGTATCGACAGTCTCGGCACACAAAAGGCTCCCTCAACAGACACGGACGCAATACCATCGAATGAGCTGACGATAAGGTTGCTTCACTTTGTTAGCAACTGTTGCTCTCCGTTCACGGTGGACAAAGCCAAAACTGACGATTCGCCAGCGACACCAATGTCATTCGCAAGTTCTTGTTCAAGAAGGGTTACATCTGATCCGGGGTCTATCAAAGCGTAAACAAGCGTACTTCCTAAGGGACCAGTGACGCGAACAGGAATGATACCCAGACAGACACCATCTCGATAGGTAACAGAAGCATTACAGTGTGCGGAATCTGTGGCTACTCTTTCGATATGAAGCAGCTTGTGGTGTTTTTCATTGCAATCAATTACGCTACATTCACGGCAGGCTGATGCCAGATGGCCTTGGTCGAAACAAGCAAAACAGAGTTTAGTACGTTGAACAAAATTCCAACGCATTCGAGTGGACATTTTGTTAAATTCGTTACACGTCTCTAATGAATGGCTCTCCCGACACAGAGGACATTTACGACTAAGAACAGTAACGGTAGAAAACGACGAGTGTGGTGTCAACTGTTGCTCAGAAGCGAATCGTCTAACACGGGATGCGGGCTCAAGCTCTTCAGGTTTATCAACCAACTGGCCAAACCTACTTCTGGCAACGCGTGCCTTGGTAGACACAAACTGACACACGTCAGCGAACACAGGTTGTCTACCACAACTGTCCATCTCATCGGCCACCCTGGCCTACCTTTGTCTCAAGTCTATGCTTAATGATTTGACGACTCTTTAAATGGTGGTAACCGAGTTCATATCGCACTCATAACCCATCTGACTGAGGGCTATCTGGCAGTTTTTGCATAACCACTGATAGCTCGGTTAACGACATCGTTCCGGAGCGGACTGATTTTAAGCGCAGAAAACATATCTTCCAGCATGGCACTTGCGACTATATGTTCCCTTCCGAACAAGTCTTCTAAGATTCCTTTTGCTCTGATAAATGCCTGTTCAGGATCCAATATTACGCATTCGGCAATAGCGTCCTTTGCCGGGCCCTTTGCAGTAATGCATTAGGTACAAGAATCGCTGACCAAAATCAGTCAACCGGTCTTCTACGTAATACCTAAATTGTTGAACAAACTTCCAGTAATGACGTGAAGTGCCATCAAAGGGCTCTAGCTCAACCTTTTGGCATGTCAGTTCGGACTGGATGATGACACGATGTAATGCGCACGGTCGGATCATTCACGACTCTATCCGAAAGCTCACGCTCACCGCTAACTGGTTTGTCTAAACAATCAGCACGTACATAGTCATTTACCTTTCTACAGGACGCACCAGGATCCTCGTATTCAGACAAACTGCCTTCAGAACTCATCTCTAACTCGGCTAGTCTTAACTCGTTACGTGCCTTCAATAACTCATATTCCTTAGCCAACTCTTCCGCCCGTAACCTTGCACGCAGGACAGCTTTGACTTTAACCTTATTACATTTTGAGGACTTAGAGCCAGAACATGCCACGCTACCATGGTCCAAACGACCAACTTGCCCATGTTCCAGGAGATCCTCTTCTTGGTCCGATTTCCTTGCAGCGTTGAATACTGTAGCGTCCATAACGCCGATTAGTGAATAACGCGTTCCAACCCGAATTCAGGACAATACACTGAGGCAGGTATCCGAAACGGTACTATTAAACAAACATGATAATAGTATGACAAAAACAAACTTCAACGATATCCTCGCAAACTCAAGGAAACCGATCAGTCCTTTTCTAGTGCACAAAAATACACTGACGTGCGATTAAAAGGTAGCAAAAATATACATACCTGGACACGTGGCGACAATTCACCACAAATGACCAACAAAAGAAAATCACAATGAGCCGAGCAACCTCGAGCTCTGTGTTCAATATGTCTGACCAAAATTTCAGACACTAACGTTATTAGTGCAGATAAATAAAGATAGAAATATTCAGTTCAAGTTCAACATAAGGTTTAGTTCAAGATTAAGTTCAAATCATTAGATTGTGAATGGAAAGTATGGGAGTATATGGGGCTGGGAATTGGGTTGTTCCTCCTGTCTTCTACACCGCCACCCGAAAATCCGAAGGGTTTTCTCCACATGCATAACGTGACATGTCTGGTTCTCTATTTAATTACTTACCCCTACACTGAAGAGGACTTACAGCGGTATGCCAAATCAATGTAGCTTCACGTGTTGTGGTCTCAGTGGTCTTTCAAGGTGCGACTGGTTTTTTAGGCCAATCTCCACTTGTGGAGTACAACACGCTGTCTCCCAGCTCCAACCCGCGTCCCTATTCACACCCTTCTAATAAACACACCTTCCTAACATCTCGCCTCAATACACCGTCTTTTGTTCGCACCAAAACCGTTCTGACCAAATTATCATTCGACATTTCGACTTCCTCAACTACACCGATAGGCCAATGATCTCGAGTACATAACTCTGCGTTACAAGTATAACATCTCCAACTCGCATGTTCTTTTTGGTCGTAGCCAACGTTGTCGCTGTTGCAATGTCGGGACATACTCCCTCATCCAGCGCTTCCAAAATACCTTTGTAAGATAGTTAACTTGTTGCCAACCTTTAACATAGCGCTCTGTCACTGTGGGTGGAACCACACCACTTACTCGATTATTCAAAATAAGTAGATCATTTGGAGTTAAAGCCAAGGCGTTCGAATCGGTAACTGATTGAGGAACGATAGGTCTACTATTCAAAATACGTTCTGCTTCGATCAAGAATGTACATAACTTATCGTCACAAATAGTCTGTTCATTTATAGTAGAACGCAAAATTCTTCGTACCGAACGAATGAGTCGTTCCCATATACCTCCTCTATGACTGCTTAGCGGAGGATTGAAATGCCATTCAACATTGCGAGATAATAAGTGATCATGGATCCGGACCTGTTTCAGCCGATTTATAGAAGTACGCAACTCAGCCTCTGCACCAACAAAGTTGGAACCATTGTCGGATATAATTTTCTCAGGTGCTCCTCGCCTGGCCACAAATCTCATCAAAACAGTTATGAATGCGTCAGTTGAAAGACTATACGCCATTTCCAGATGAATAGCTCGCGTTTGTAAGCATGTAAAGATACAACCATACCTTTTTTCGCTCTTTCGCCCATTTCTCACCAAAAAAGGACCAAAATAATCAAGTCCAACAACCTTAAAAGGGTGCCAGCCAACTTCTACTCTCTCTTTCGGTAAGGACGACATCCTTTGCTGACTGACTGAGGCTAAATTTCGTCGGCATGTCCAGCATTTATGCAAAATTTTCTTCATTGCCGTTGTTCCTCCCACAACCCAGAATCTCTTTTGCAACAAAGTCAAGGTGTGTGCGACCCCGGAATGACCATTAAGCTTATGGACATGGTACATGAGTAATTGGGTAATGGGATGCCTAGCCGAAAGGATGGCCGGATGTTTAGCCACTTGTGACAATTCACAATTTCCCAATCGACCTCCAACGCATAGTACGCCGTTCAGCAAACACGGACTCATTTTCGACAAACTGCTCTTGCCGATATCGACCGCATGGTGATCACAATTAGCCCGCAGCTTATTGATTATATCCGGATAGGATTGACGCTGCATCAAACGGATCAAGTCCCACTCCGTATTTGCCATCTCTGAACACTTAATGGGACCTGTGCTCAACGATAACTGGGTGTCACCTTTTTTCATAATCAGAAGGTATGTTTTAAACCTGGAGAGCCAAGCTACTGACTTCAGCAACTTAAACCAATCAGATGTCCGTTCGATCAATCTGTCTAAGCCATACGCATGTTTCACTTCGTTTCCTGAAGTGGCATTCACTGTGTGCTTCCGCTTAAGCTCTAAAGCTAGCGTTTCATCAACGGTTCCTTCCTTTGGCCAGTATGCCTCATCAAGTAGTAGGAACTCTGGACCGTTCCACCATTTTTCTAAGGCCACTAATGACAATGTGCCTCTTGAGCAGAGATCTGCTGGGTTGCTTGCGGTGTCGACGTAACACCATTGCTTGAGAGACGACAACTGGTGTATACTTTCAATTTGGTTAGCGACGAATGTACAGAAACGCGTACTAAGATTGCGAATATAATGCAAGACAATCATCGAATCTGTCCAAAATGTTACAGATAGGGAGGGCATATGCAGTTCACGTTTCATTTCAGCCGCCACCCTTGCCGCTAGTCTGGCTGCGTTTAACTCCAGTCGAGGAATAGTAACAGTTTTCAAAGGGGCAACCCTAGCTTTCGAAAACAATAAACGACATTCATATCTGGATGTTGACAATTGATATCTCAAGTAGACACACACGCCATAACCTTCTTCCGAAGCATCACTGAATACGTGCATCTCTATTGCCGAGTATTTACCACATGAGGGCGTTACACATCGAGGTATTCTAAGTCTTTTGAGATCACTCACATTACTTAACCACGAGAGCCACTCGTCTTTTTCTGTGTCGTTTATCGGTTCATCCCATTGTAATTTGCGTCTGCATAAGTTTTGAAACAGCACACGAACCGGTAACAACATCGGAGCTACCAAACCCAAAGGATCGAATAGGGATGATATGGCAGATAGTATGCCTCTTTTTGTCAATGGACGATCTACTCTCGTAAACTCAAACCGAAAGGCATCTGACATGGAGTCCCCACTCGATTCCTAACGTTCGTTCAATAAACGAATCATAAGCATTGATCGAACACACTGACGGGGCTCGTTCAGACTTAGGTATGCCTTCCAACACAGTCTGTTTATTCGATACCCACTTTCTGATATGAAATCCTCCCTTGCAAAGTACTGAGGTGAGCTCAGACACGAACCGTTGGGCAGACTCTTCATCATTGAGTGATGCCAAGCAATCGTCAACGTAGAAATGTTTTTCTACTGCACTCCTAACTTCCGGTGTACATTCGGAACCAAAATCAGAAATCGCCTGTCTTAGGGCGAAGTTTGCACAAAACGGCGAAGAGGTAGCACCAAAGGGATGACTAGCCATCTGATATTCGACGGGCGCTACGTCAAGATCATCAAGGTCCCACCATAGAAACCTAAGTGCACCTCTATCTGAGGGTGGTACCCTAACTTGCATGAACATTTCCTCAATGTCTGCCGCAACTGCAACTTCCCCTAATCGAAAACGCAAAAGAACACCCACAAGGTTATTGGTAGTGTCAGGCCCTTGATGCAATCGGTCATTGAGTGATCGATCCTCAAACTTAGCTGCGCAATCCATTACAATTCTCAGCTTGCCTGGTTTCTTTGGGTTCATTACAGGATGGTGAGTTAAGTACCATCTTGGAGTAAACGCAGGGTCCAATTGATAATCTAGTACCTTAGTGACATAACCCTTGCGAATATTGGCAGACATCGACTCCTTATATGTCATATACAAGTTCGGGTCCTTCGGAAACCTCTTACGTAGACAACGTAAACGGCACACAGCTTGACTGAAGTTGTTAGGCAATGAGCATATTTCTTTCCATGGGAGACAAATTTCATAATGACCTTCTCTGAATTGAATAGATTGCTCTACAATAGACATAGCAGCTCTATCACTGACCGAGTAAGTTACCTCACACGATTCCAAATCGTTGAACTCGGCATTATACATTGCACTCAGCATGTTACTTGCATCGACATCTTCACCCGACAAATGATACGTTCGTTTGCGCATATTACCTCCATCGCTCAACGGTCCCAAAATAATCCAACCCAGAGTGGTTTCAATAGCGAACGGCTCTTTTGATCGCCCAAGGCGCCTATCGATTGGCCAATGTACTTCAGGTACATCGGCACCGATTAATAACCGTACTCTCTTGTCCTCAATATTATTGACAACAACATCTCTCAAATGTGGCCATATACCCACAACATCACGAAGATTTCCTACCGGTGAGCGTATCGACAGTCTCGGCACACAAAAGGCTCCCTCAACAGACACGGACGCAATACCATCGAATGAGCTGACGATAAGGTTGCTTCTCTTTGTTAGCAACTGTTGCTCTCCGTTCACGGTGGACAAAGCCAAAACTGACGATTCGCCAGCGACACCAATGTCATTCGCAAGTTCTTGTTCAAGAAGGGTTACATCTGATCCGGGGTCTATCAAAGCGTAAACAAGCGTACTCCCTAAGGGACCAGTGACACGAACAGGAATGATACCCAGACAGACACCATCTCGATAGGTAACAGAGGCATTACAGCGTGCGGAATCTGTGACTACTTTTGCGATATGAAGCAGCTTGTGATGTTTTTCATTGCAATCAATTACGCTACATTCACGGCAGGCTGATGCCAGATGGCCTTCGTCGAAACAAGCAAAACAGAGTTTAGTACGTCGAACAAAATTCCAACGCATTCGTGTGGACATTTTGTTAAATTCGTTACACGTCTCTAATGAATGGCTCTCCCGACACAGAGGACATTTACGACTAACAGTAACGGTGGAAAACGACGAGCGTGGTGTCAACTGTCGCTCAGAAGCAAATCGTCTAACACGGGATGCGGGCTCAAGCTCTTCAGGTTTATCAACCAACTGGCCAAACCTACTTCTGGCAACGCGTGCCTCGGTAGACACAAACTGACACACGTCAGCGAACACAGGTTGTCTACCACAACTGTCCATCTCATCGGCCACCCTGGCCCACCTTTGTCTCAAGTCTATGCTTAATGATTTGACGACTCTTTCAATGGTGGTAACCGAGTTCATATCGCACTCATAGCCCATCTGACTGAGGGCTATCTGGCAGTTTTGCATAACCACTGATAGCTCGGTTAACGACATCGTTCCGGAGCGGACTGATTTTAAGCGCAGAAACATATCTTCCAGCATGGCACTTGCGACTATATGTTCCCTTCCGAACAAGTCTTTTAAGATTCCTTTTGCTCTGATAAATGCCTGTTCAGGATCCAATATTACGCATTCGGCAATAGCGTCCTTTGCCGGGCCTTTGCAGTAATACATTAGGTACAAGAATCGCTGACCAAAATCAGTCAACCGGTCTTCTACGTAATACTTAAATTGTTGAACAAACTTCCAGTAATGACGTGGAGTGCCATCAAAGGGCTCTAGCTCAACCTTTGGCATGTCAGTTCGGACAGGATGATGACACGATGTAATGCGCACGGTCGGATCATTCACGACTCTATCCGAAAGCTCACGCTCACCGCTAACTGGTTTGTCTAAGCGATGAGCACGTACATAGTCATTTACCTTTCTACAGGACGCACCAGGATCCTCGTATTCAGACAAACTGCCTTCAGAACTCATCTCTAACTCGGCTAGTCTTAACTCGTTACGTGCCTTCAATAACTCATATTCCTTAGCCAACTCTTCCGCCCGTAACCTTGCGCGCAGGACAGCTTTGACTTTAACCTTATTACATTTTGAGGACTTAGAGCCAGAACATGCCACGCTACCATGGTCCAAACGACCAACTTGCCCATGTTCCAGGAGATCCTCTTCTTGGTCCGATTTCCTTGCAGCGTTGAATACTGTAGCGTCCATAACGCCGATTAGTGAATTACGCGTTCCAACCCGAATTCAGGACAATACACTGAGGCAGGTATCCGAAACGGTACTATTAAACAAACATGATAATAGTATGACAAAAACAAACTTCAACGATATCCTCGCAAACTCAAGGAAACCGATCAGTCCTTTTCTAGTGCGCAAAAATACACTGACGTGCGATTAAAAGGTAGCAAAAATATACATACCTGGACACGTGGCGACAATTCACCACAAATGACCAACAAAAGAAAATCACAATGAGCCGAGCAACCTCGAGCTCTGTGTTCAATATGTCTGACCAAAATTTCAGACACTAACGTTATTAGTGCAGATAAATAAAGATAGAAATATTCAGTTCAAGTTCAACATAAGGTTTAGTTCAAGATTAAGTTCAAATCATTAGATTGTGAATGGAAAGTA
>NW_027639323.1:82500-157481 GCF_951799975.1 Gobius niger | reverse complement strand
ATCAGTGACCGTTATACATGTTTTATATCAGTGACCCCGTTATACATGTTTTATATCAGTGACCCCGTTATACATGTTTTATATCAGTGACCGTTATACATGTTTTATATCAGTGACCCATTATACATGTTTTATATCAGTGACCCCGTTATACATGTTTTATATCAGAGACCCCGTTATACATGTTTTATATCAGAGACCCGTTATACATGTTTTATATCAGTGACCCGTTATACATGTTTTATATCAGAGACCCCGGTTATACATGTTTTATATCAGTGACCCGTTATACATGTTTTATATCAGTGACCCGTTATACATGTTTTATATCAGTGACCGTTATACATGTTTTATATCAGTGACCCCGTTATACATGTTTTATATCAGTGACCCCGTTATACATGTTTTATATCAGAGACCCCGTTATACATGTTTTATATCAGAGACCCCGTTATACATGTTTTATATCAGTGACCCCGTTATACATGTTTTATATCAGTGACCCCGTTATACATGTTTTATATCAGTGACCCCGTTATACATGTTTTATATCAGAGACCCCGTTATACATGTTTTATATCAGTGACCCCGTTATACATGTTTTATATCAGTGACCCCGTTATACATGTTTTATATCAGAGACCCCGTTATACATGTTTTATATCAGTGACCCCGTTATACATGTTTTATATCAGGTAAGACCCCGTTATACATGTTTTATATCAGAGACCCCGTTATACATGTTTTATATCAGTGACCCCGTTATACATGTTTTATATCAGAGACCCCGTTATACATGTTTTATATCAGTGACCCCGTTATACATGTTTTATATCAGAGACCCCGTTATACATGTTTTATATCAGTGACCCGTTATACATGTTTTATATCAGTGACCCCGTTATACATGTTTTATATCAGAGACCCCGTTATACATGTTTTATATCAGAGACCCCGTTATACATGTTTTATATCAGTGACCGTTATACATGTTTTATATCAGTGACCCCGTTATACATGTTTTATATCAGTGACCCCGTTATACATGTTTTATATCAGTGACCCCGTTATACATGTTTTATATCAGAGACCCCGTTATACATGTTTTATATCAGAGACCCCGTTATACATGTTTTATATCAGTGACCCGTTATACATGTTTTATATCAGTGACCCCGTTATACATGTTTTATATCAGTGACCGTTATACATGTTTTATATCAGAGACCCCGTTATACATGTTTTATATCAGTGACCCCGTTATACATGTTTTATATCAGTGACCCGTTATACATGTTTTTATATCAGTGACCCGTTATACATGTTTTATATCAGAGACCCCATTATACATGTTTTATATCAGTGACCCCGTTATACATGTTTTATATCAGAGACCCCGTTATACATGTTTTATATCAGAGACCCCGTTATACATGTTTTATATCAGAGACCCCGTTATACATGTTTTATATCAGTGACCCCGTTATACATGTTTTATATCAGAGACCCGTTATACATGTTTTATATCAGTGACCCCGTTATACATGTTTTATATCAGTGACCCCGTTATACATGTTTTATATCAGTGACCGTTATACATGTTTTATATCAGTGACCCGTTATACATGTTTTATATCAGAGACCCCGTTATACATGTTTTATATCAGAGACCCCGTTATACATGTTTTATATCAGTGACCCCGTTATACATGTTTTATATCAGTGACCCCGTTATACATGTTTTATATCAGTGACCCCGTTATACATGTTTTATATCAGTGACCCCGTTATACTTGTTTTATATCAGAGACCCCGTTATACATGTTTTATATCAGTGACCCCGTTATACATGTTTTATATCAGTGACCCGTTATACATGTTTTATATCAGAGACCGTTATACATGTTTTATATCAGAGACCCCGTTATACATGTTTTATATCAGAGACCCCGTTATACATGTTTTATATCAGTGACCCCGTTATACATGTTTTATATCAGAGACCGTTATACATGTTTTATATCAGTGACCCCGTTATACATGTTTTATATCAGTGACCCCGTTATACATGTTTTATATCAGAGACCCCGTATACATGTTTTATATCAGTGACCCCGTTATACATGTTTTATATCAGAGACCCCGTTATACATGTTTTATATCAGTGACCCCGTTATACATGTTTTATATCAGTGACCCCGTTTATACATGTTTTATATCAGTGACCCCGTTATACATGTTTTATATCAGTGACCCCGTTATACATGTTTTATATCAGTGACCCCGTTATACATGTTTTATATCAGAGACCCCGTTATACATGTTTTATATCAGAGACCCCGTTATACATGTTTTATATCAGTGACCCCGTTATACATGTTTTATATCAGAGACCCCGTTATACATGTTTTACTATCAGAGACCCCGTTATACATGTTTTATATCAGTGACCCCGTTATACATGTTTTATATCAGTGACCCCGTTGTACATGTTTTATATCAGTGACCCCGTTATACATGTTTTATATCAGTGACCCCGTTATACATGTTTTATATCAGAGACCCCGTTATACATGTTTTATATCAGTGACCCCGTTATACATGTTTTATATCAGTGACCCGTTATACATGTTTTATATCAGAGACCCCGTTATACATGTTTTATATCAGTGACCGTTATACATGTTTTTATATCAGTGACCCCGTTATACATGTTTTATATCAGAGACCCGTTATACATGTTTTATATCAGTGACCCCGTTATACATGTTTTATATCAGAGACCCCGTTATACATGTTTTATATCAGTGACCCCGTTATACATGTTTTATATCAGAGACCCCGTTATACATGTTTTATATCAGTGACCCCGTTATACATGTTTTAAATCAGTGACCCCGTTATACATGTTTTATATCAGTGACCCCGTTATACATGTTTTATATCAGTGACCCCGTTATACATGTTTTATATCAGAGACCCCGTTATACATGTTTTATATCAGTGACCCCGTTATACATGTTTTATATCAGTGACCCCGTTATACATGTTTTATATCAGTGACCCGTTATACATGTTTTATATCAGTGACCGTTATACATGTTTTATATCAGTGACCCCGTTATACATGTTTTATATCAGTGACCCCGTTATACATGTTTTATATCAGAGACCCCGTTATACATGTTTTATATCAGTGACCCCGTTATACATGTTTTATATCAGAGACCCCGTTATACATGTTTTATATCAGGGACCCCGTTATACATGTTTTATATCAGTGACCCCGTAATAAATGTTTTATATCAGTGACCGTTATACATGTTTTATATCAGTGACCCCGTTATACATGTTTTATATCAGAGACCCCGTTATACATGTTTTATATCAGTGACCCCGTTATACATGTTTTATATCAGAGACCCCGTTATACATGTTTTATATCAGAGACCCCGTTATACATGTTTTATATCAGAGACCCCGTTATACATGTTTTATATCAGTGACCCGTTATACATGTTTTATATCAGGGACCCCGTTATACATGTTTTATATCAGTGACCCGTTATACATGTTTTATATCAGTGACCCGTTATACATGTTTTATATCAGTGACCCGTTATACATGTTTTATATCAGTGACCCCGTTATACATGTTTTATATCAGAGACCCCGTTATACATGTTTTATATCAGAGACCCCGTTATACATGTTTTATATCAGTGACCCCGTTATACATGTTTTATATCAGAGACCGTTATACATGTTTTATATCAGTGACCCCGTTATACATGTTTTATATCAGTGACCCCGTTATACATGTTTTATATCAGAGACCCCGTTATACATGTTTTATATCAGTGACCCCGTTATACATGTTTTATATCAGAGACCCCGTTATACATGTTTTATATCAGAGACCCCGTTATACATGTTTTATATCAGTGACCCCGTTATACATGTTTTATATCAGTGACCCCGTTATACATGTTTTATATCAGTGACCCCGTTATACATGTTTTATATCAGTGACCCCGTTATACATGTTTTATATCAGAGACCCCGTTATACATGTTTTATATCAGAGACCCCGTTATACATGTTTTATATCAGTGACCCCGTTATACATGTTTTATATCAGAGACCCCGTTATACATGTTTTACATCAGAGACCCCGTTATACATGTTTTATATCAGTGACCCCGTTATACATGTTTTATATCAGTGACCCCGTTGTACATGTTTTATATCAGTGACCCCGTTATACATGTTTTATATCAGTGACCCCGTTATACATGTTTTATATCAGTGACCCCGTTATACATGTTTTATATCAGAGACCCCGTTATACATGTTTTATATCAGTGACCGTTATACATGTTTTATATCAGTGACCCCGTTATACATGTTTTATATCAGAGACCCCGTTATACATGTTTTATATCAGTGACCCCGTTATACATGTTTTATATCAGAGACCCCGTTATACATGTTTTATATCAGTGACCCCGTTATACATGTTTTATATCAGAGACCCCGTTATACATGTTTTATATCAGTGACCCCGTTATACATGTTTTAAATCAGTGACCCCGTTATACATGTTTTATATCAGTGACCCCGTTATACATGTTTTATATCAGTGACCCCGTTATACATGTTTTATATCAGAGACCCCGTTATACATGTTTTATATCAGTGACCCCGTTATACATGTTTTATATCAGTGACCCCGTTATACATGTTTTATATCAGTGACCGTTATACATGTTTTATATCAGTGACCCCGTTATACATGTTTTATATCAGTGACCCCGTTATACATGTTTTATATCAGAGACCCCGTTATACATGTTTTATATCAGTGACCCCGTTATACATGTTTTATATCAGAGACCCCGTTATACATGTTTTATATCAGGGACCCCGTTATACATGTTTTATATCAGTGACCCCGTAATAAATGTTTTATATCAGTGACCGTTATACATGTTTTATATCAGTGACCCCGTTATACATGTTTTATATCAGAGACCCCGTTATACATGTTTTATATCAGTGACCCCGTTATACATGTTTTATATCAGAGACCCCGTTATACATGTTTTATATCAGAGACCCCGTTATACATGTTTTATATCAGTGACCCCGTTATACATGTTTTATATCAGAGACCCCGTTATACATGTTTTATATCAGAGACCCCGTTATACATGTTTTATATCAGTGACCCCGTTATACATGTTTTATATCAGTGACCGTTATACATGTTTTATATCAGTGACCCCGTTATACATGTTTTATATCAGTGACCGTTATACATGTTTTATATCAGAGACCCCGTTATACATGTTTTATATCAGTGACCGTTATACATGTTTTATATCAGTGACCCCGTTATACATGTTTTATATCAGAGACCCCGTTATACATGTTTTATATCAGTGACCGTTATACATGTTTTATATCAGAGACCCCGTTATACATGTTTTATATCAGTGACCGTTATACATGTTTTATATCAGTGACCCCGTTATACATGTTTTATATCAGTGACCGTTATACATGTTTTATATCAGAGACCCCGTTATACATGTTTTATATCAGTGACCGTTATACATGTTTTATATCAGTGACCGTTATACATGTTTTATATCAGTGACCCCGTTATACATGTTTTATATCAGTGACCCCGTTATACATGTTTTATATCAGTGACCCCGTTATACATGTTTTATATCAGTGACCCCGTTATACATGTTTTATATCAGTGACCCCGTTATACATGTTTTATATCAGTGACCCCGTTATACATGTTTTATATCAGAGACCCCGTTATACATGTTTTATATCAGAGACCGTTATACATGTTTTATATCAGTGACCCCGTTATACATGTTTTATATCAGTGACCGTTATACATGTTTTATATCAGTGACCCCGTTATACATGTTTTATATCAGAGACCCCGTTATACATGTTTTACATCAGTGACCCCGTTATACATGTTTTACATCAGAGACCGTTATACATGTTTTATATCAGTGACCCCGTTATACATGTTTTATATCAGAGACCCCGTTATACATGTTTTACATCAGTGACCCCGTTATACATGTTTTACATCAGAGACCGTTATACATGTTTTATATCAGACCCCGTTATACATGTTTTATATCAGAGACCCCATTATACATGTTTTACATCAGTGACCCCGTTATACATGTTTTACATCAGTGACCCCGTTATACATGTTTTATATCAGAGACCGTTATACATGTTTTATATCAGTGACCCCGTTATACATGTTTTATATCAGAGACCCCGTTATACATGTTTTATATCAGAGACCGTTATACATGTTTTATATCAGAGACCCCGTTATACATGTTTTATATCAGAGCCCCCGTTATACATGTTTTATATCAGTGACCCCATTATACATGTTTTATATCAGAGACCCCGTTATACATGTTTTATATCAGTGACCGTTATACATGTTTTATATCAGTGACCCCGTTATACATGTTTTATATCAGTGACCCCGTTATACATGTTTTATATCAGTGACCCCGTTATACATGTTTTATATCAGAGACCGTTATACATGTTTTATATCAGAGACCCCGTTATACATGTTTTATATCAGTGACCCCGTTATACATGTTTTATATCAGAGACCGTTATACATGTTTTATATCAGAGACCGTTATACATGTTTTATATCAGAGACCGTTATACATGTTTTATATCAGAGACCCTGTTATACATGTTTTATATCAGTGACCCCGTTATACATGTTTTATATCAGAGACCGTTATACATGTTTTATATCAGAGACCGTTATACATGTTTTATATCAGTGACCGTTATACATGTTTTATATCAGTGACCGTTATACATGTTTTATATCAGTGACCGTTATACATGTTTTATATCAGAGACCCCGTTATACATGTTTTATATCAGTGACCCCGTTATACATGTTTTATATCAGTGACCCCGTTATACATGTTTTATATCAGTGACCGTTATACATGTTTTATATCAGTGACCGTTATACATGTTTTATATCAGAGACCGTTATACATGTTTTATATCAGTGACCGTTATACATGTTTTATATCAGAGACCCCGTTATACATGTTTTATATCAGAGACCCCGTTATACATGTTTTATATCAGTGACCGTTATACATGTTTTATATCAGAGACCCCGTTATACATGTTTTATATCAGTGACCCCGTTATACATGTTTTATATCAGAGACCCCGTTATACATGTTTTATATCAGAGACCCCGTTATACATGTTTTATATCAGAGACCCCGTTATACATGTTTTATATCAGAGACCCCGTTATACATGTTTTATATCAGAGACCCCGTTATACATGTTTTATATCAGTGACCCCGTTATACATGTTTTATATCAGAGACCCCGTTATACATGTTTTATATCAGTGACCGTTATACATGTTTTATATCAGAGACCCCGTTATACATGTTTTATATCAGAGACCCCGTTATACATGTTTTATATCAGTGACCGTTATACATGTTTTATATCAGTGACCCCGTTATACATGTTTTATATCAGACCCCGTTATACATGTTTTATATCAGTGACCGTTATACATGTTTTATATCAGTGACCCCGTTATACATGTTTTATATCAGAGACCCCGTTATACATGTTTTATATCAGTGACCCCGTTATACATGTTTTATATCAGTGACCCCGTTATACATGTTTTATATCAGTGACCCCGTTATACATGTTTTATATCAGTGACCGTTATACATGTTTTATATCAGAGACCGTTATACATGTTTTATATCAGAGACCCCGTTATACATGTTTTATATCAGTGACCCCGTTATACATGTTTTATATCAGTGACCGTTATACATGTTTTATATCAGTGACCCCGTTATACATGTTTTATATCAGTGACCCCGTTATACATGTTTTATATCAGTGACCCCGTTATACATGTTTTATATCAGTGACCCCGTTATACATGTTTTATATCAGTGACCCCGTTATACATGTTTTATATCAGTGACCGTTATACATGTTTTATATCAGTGACCCCGTTATACATGTTTTATATCAGTGACCGTTATACATGTTTTATATCAGAGACCCCGTTATACATGTTTTATATCAGTGACCCCGTTATACATGTTTTATATCAGAGACCCCGTTATACATGTTTTATATCAGAGACCCCGTTATACATGTTTTATATCAGTGACCCCGTTATACATGTTTTATATCAGAGACCCCGTTATACATGTTTTATATCAGTGACCGTTATACATGTTTTATATCAGTGACCCCGTTATACATGTTTTATATCAGTGACCCCGTTATACATGTTTTATATCAGAGACCCCGTTATACATGTTTTATATCAGAGACCCCGTTATACATGTTTTATATCAGTGACCCCGTTATACATGTTTTATATCAGAGACCCCGTTATACATGTTTTATATCAGAGACCCCGTTATACATGTTTTATATCAGAGACCCCGTTATACATGTTTTATATCAGTGACCCCGTTATACATGTTTTATATCAGTGACCGTTATACATGTTTTATATCAGAGACCGTTATACATGTTTTATATCAGTGACCCCGTTATACATGTTTTATATCAGAGACCCCGTTATACATGTTTTATATCAGTGACCCCGTTATACATGTTTTATATCAGTGACCGTTATACATGTTTTATATCAGTGACCCCGTTATACATGTTTTATATCAGAGACCCCGTTATACATGTTTTATATCAGTGACCCCGTTATACATGTTTTATATCAGTGACCCCGTTATACATGTTTTATATCAGAGACCCCGTTATACATGTTTTATATCAGTGACCGTTATACATGTTTTATATCAGAGACCCCGTTATACATGTTTTATATCAGTGACCCCGTTATACATGTTTTATATCAGAGACCCCGTTATACATGCTTTATATCAGAGACCCCGTTATACATGTTTTATATCAGAGACCCCGTTATACATGTTTTATATCAGTGACCGTTATACATGTTTTATATCAGAGACCCCGTTATACATGTTTTATATCAGTGACCCCGTTATACATGTTTTATATCAGAGACCCCGTTATACATGTTTTATATCAGAGACCCCGTTATACATGTTTTATATCAGTGACCGTTATACATGTTTTATATCAGTGACCCCGTTATACATGTTTTATATCAGTGACCCCGTTATACATGTTTTATATCAGTGACCGTTATACATGTTTTATATCAGTGACCCCGTTATACATGTTTTATATCAGTGACCCCGTTATACATGTTTTATATCAGAGACCCCGTTATACATGTTTTATATCAGTGACCGTTATACATGTTTTATATCAGTGACCCCGTTATACATGTTTTATATCAGAGACCCCGTTATACATGTTTTATATCAGTGACCCCGTTATACATGTTTTATATCAGTGACCCCGTTATACATGTTTTATATCAGAGACCCCGTTATACATGTTTTATATCAGAGACCCCGTTATACATGTTTTATATCAGAGACCCCGTTATACATGTTTTATATCAGTGACCGTTATACATGTTTTATATCAGTGACCCCGTTATACATGTTTTACATCAGTGACCCCGTTATACATGTTTTATATCAGTGACCGTTATACATGTTTTATATCAGAGACCCCGTTATACATGTTTTATATCAGAGACCCCGTTATACATGTTTTATATCAGTGACCCCGTTATACATGTTTTATGTCAGAGACACCGTTATACATGTTTTATATCAGTGACCGTTATACATGTTTTATATCAGAGACCCCGTTATACATGTTTTATATCAGTGACCCCGTTATACATGTTTTATATCAGAGACCCCGTTATACATGTTTTATGTCAGAGACACCGTTATACATGTTTTATATCAGTGACCGTTATACATGTTTTATATCAGTGACCCCGTTATACATGTTTTATATCAGAGACCGTTATACATGTTTTATATCAGAGACCCCGTTATACATGTTTTATATCAGTGACCGTTATACATGTTTTATATCAGTGACCCCGTTATACATGTTTTATGTCAGAGACCCCGTTATACATGTTTTACATCAGAGACCGTTATACATGTTTTATATCAGACCCCGTTATACATGTTTTATATCAGTGACCCCGTTATACATGTTTTATATCAGTGACCCCGTTATACATGTTTTATATCAGTGACCCCGTTATACATGTTTTATATCAGAGACCCCGTTATACATGTTTTATATCAGTGACCCCGTTATACATGTTTTATATCAGAGACCCCGTTATACATGTTTTATATCAGAGACCCCGTTATACATGTTTTATATCAGAGACCCCGTTATACATGTTTTATATCAGTGACCCCGTTATACATGTTTTATATCAGAGACCGTTATACATGTTTTATATCAGTGACCCCGTTATACATGTTTTATATCAGAGACCCCGTTATACATGTTTTATATCAGTGACCCCGTTATACATGTTTTATATCAGAGACCGTTATACATGTTTTATATCAGTGACCCCGTTATACATGTTTTATATCAGTGACCGTTATACATGTTTTATATCAGTGACCCCGTTATACATGTTTTATATCAGAGACCCCGTTATACATGTTTTATATCAGTGACCCCGTTATACATGTTTTATATCAGTGACCCCGTTATACATGTTTTATATCAGTGACCCCGTTATACATGTTTTATATCAGTGACCCCGTTATACATGTTTTATATCAGAGACCCCGTTATACATGTTTTATATCAGAGACCCCGTTATACATGTTTTATATCAGAGACCCCGTTATACATGTTTTATATCAGTGACCCCGTTATACATGTTTTATATCAGAGACCCCGTTATACATGTTTTATGTCAGAGACACCGTTATACATGTTTTATATCAGTGACCGTTATACATGTTTTATATCAGTGACCCCGTTATACATGTTTTATATCAGAGACCGTTATACATGTTTTATATCAGAGACCCCGTTATACATGTTTTATATCAGTGACCGTTATACATGTTTTATATCAGTGACCCCGTTATACATGTTTTATGTCAGAGACCCCGTTATACATGTTTTACATCAGAGACCGTTATACATGTTTTATATCAGACCCCGTTATACATGTTTTATATCAGTGACCCCGTTATACATGTTTTATATCAGACCCCGTTATACATGTTTTATATCAGAGACCCCGTTATACATGTTTTATATCAGTGACCCCGTTATACATGTTTTATATCAGAGACCCCGTTATACATGTTTTATATCAGAGACCCCGTTATACATGTTTTATATCAGTGACCCCGTTATACATGTTTTATATCAGAGACCCCGTTATACATGTTTTATATCAGTGACCCCGTTATACATGTTTTATATCAGAGACCGTTATACATGTTTTATATCAGTGACCCCGTTATACATGTTTTATATCAGTGACCGTTATACATGTTTTATATCAGTGACCCCGTTATACATGTTTTATATCAGTGACCCCGTTATACATGTTTTATATCAGTGACCCCGTTATACATGTTTTATATCAGTGACCGTTATACATGTTTTATATCAGAGACCGTTATACATGTTTTATATCAGAGACCCCGTTATACATGTTTTATATCAGTGACCCCGTTATACATGTTTTATATCAGTGACCCCGTTATACATGTTTTATATCAGTGACCCCGTTATACATGTTTTATATCAGAGACCGTTATACATGTTTTATATCAGTGACCCCGTTATACATGTTTTATATCAGTGACCCCGTTATACATGTTTTATATCAGTGACCCCGTTATACATGTTTTATATCAGAGACCGTTATACATGTTTTATATCAGTGACCCCGTTATACATGTTTTATATCAGTGACCGTTATACATGTTTTATATCAGTGACCCCGTTATACATGTTTTATATCAGTGACCCCGTTATACATGTTTTATATCAGAGACCGTTATACATGTTTTATATCAGTGACCCCGTTATACATGTTTTATATCAGTGACCCCGTTATACATGTTTTATATCAGTGACCCCGTTATACATGTTTTATATCAGAGACCCCGTTATACATGTTTTATATCAGTGACCCCGTTATACATGTTTTATATCAGAGACCCCGTTATACATGTTTTATATCAGAGACCCCGTTATACATGTTTTATATCAGAGACCCCGTTATACATGTTTTATATCAGTGACCCCGTTATACATGTTTTATATCAGAGACCGTTATACATGTTTTATATCAGTGACCCCGTTATACATGTTTTATATCAGAGACCCCGTTATACATGTTTTATATCAGTGACCCCGTTATACATGTTTTATATCAGAGACCGTTATACATGTTTTATATCAGTGACCCCGTTATACATGTTTTATATCAGTGACCGTTATACATGTTTTATATCAGTGACCCCGTTATACATGTTTTATATCAGAGACCCCGTTATACATGTTTTATATCAGTGACCCCGTTATACATGTTTTATATCAGTGACCCCGTTATACATGTTTTATATCAGTGACCCCGTTATACATGTTTTATATCAGTGACCGTTATACATGTTTTATATCAGAGACCCCGTTATACATGTTTTATATCAGTGACCCCGTTATACATGTTTTATATCAGAGACCCCGTTATACATGTTTTATATCAGTGACCCCGTTATACATGTTTTATATCAGAGACCCCGTTATACATGTTTTATATCAGAGACCCCGTTATACATGTTTTATATCAGAGACCCCGTTATACATGTTTTATATCAGTGACCGTTATACATGTTTTATATCAGTGACCGTTATACATGTTTTATATCAGTGACCCCGTTATACATGTTTTATATCAGAGACCGTTATACATGTTTTATATCAGAGACCCCGTTATACATGTTTTATATCAGTGACCCCGTTATACATGTTTTATATCAGAGACCCCGTTATACATGTTTTATATCAGTGACCCCGTTATACATGTTTTATATCAGTGACCCCGTTATACATGTTTTATATCAGAGACCCCGTTATACATGTTTTATATCAGAGACCCCGTTATACATGTTTTATATCAGAGACCCCGTTATACATGTTTTATATCAGAGACCCCGTTGTACATGTTTTATATCAGTGACCCCGTTATACATGTTTTATATCAGTGACCCCGTTATACATGTTTTATATCAGAGACCCCGTTGTACATGTTTTATATCAGTGACCCCGTTATACATGTTTTATATCAGTGACCGTTATACATGTTTTATATCAGTGACCGTTATACATGTTTTATATCAGAGACCCCGTTATACATGTTTTATATCAGTGACCGTTATACATGTTTTATATCAGTGACCCCGTTATACATGTTTTAAAGTACTCGTACTCTGTACTTTAAAGTACTCGTACTCTGTACTTTAAAGTACAGAGTACGAGTACTTTACTCTGAATGGATCTAAGGCCAGTTTAAATTAGTTAGAAATAAATGAAGTTTGTTTTGAAGTAGAAATGATGTGATCGACTGCGGAAACGCGGGAAGCGAATGCAGAAATTGCATAAAGTGATAAAATGCATGACTGGGTTAATTTGCATAAATTATGTAAATTGCATAAACTCTTTAAAATGCATAAATCCTAAATCCCATAAAGTGGTTAATTTGCATAAATTGTTAATGTTGCATAAACTTTTATATTCCATAAACTGGTCAAACTGTTGAAATGGCCTCAGTGCTTGATTGGCAGAAGCACAAATGGCTGAAAGGCGGAGTTTCCTCATTGGCTGGATTCCCCCATACACACTAATGCAAACATTTCAAACTCTCGTATAAAAAAACTGGAAAACTGCAGAAGGACGATTTTTTCTCAAAAACCGTAAATTGCAGAAGTCCCAAAAGTAACAGCACCTTCTCCTCAACATGAGGAACGTTTTGATGCATAAATTGCACAAAGCATGAAGGTGCTGAAAGCTGGAGAAAATAATAATAATAATAATAATAATAATAATAATAATAATAATAATAATAATAATCTATAATAGAAAACGCTATCTCAATGGCTGCCGCCTGGGCGCCGCCATGTTTATTTCCCATACCGACTTTGAAGCTAAGCAGGGACGGGCCTGGTTAGGACTGGGATGGGAGACCGTTTGGGAACACCAGGAAGCCTGGCGACAGTAGTGACTGTGTGCGTGGTTGGTGGTGGGGGCTGAGGTGCGCAGTGGACTGAATGAATACTGCAACCAATTGTACACCGACGAGCGTCTGGAAAAGCGCTATATAAGACTTGCCATGTTCATTTCCCAAAAATCCGCGGCCGCGGGCATTGGCCAGAGGCCACCACGTGACGGTCCCACCGGCCGCGGGCATTGGCCACGGGTCCATATGGACCGCGGTGCTGCTGTCCGAGGACAACCCGCCGTCACAACAACGCGAGTGCACGAGATCTGACTGCCGTGTGTGTGTGTGTGTATGTGTGCGTGCGCACATCCAAACAGGGCGATGTGTGTCATCGTCACTCACCCTAAACTGCAGCTGTAGACGCTCCGCTGGTACAGGTACATCCTCCAAAACACATCTGCGTGTCTTTGTTTACGTCTCTCCTGCAGTGACCGAGGCTGTGGTTCATTATAGATCCAGTGCTGCGTCATGTCAGAGCGCACACAAATGCGTAAGATCCTATCCTGGCCATATTCCGTCTCCAAAGTTATGTCTCCGAAAAAAAGTCCACGCAGACACACGAGCTTCAAATGAAACGCGCTGCTCCGACAGCTTCAGCCTCCGTGTGCGGAAAGCGAAAGTGAAACTACCACTTAACGAGCGCATGGCCTGCACTGTAGCGTTTTTTTTTAATTTTTCTTTTTTTTTTCTTTGCTGCTGTACCATTTCTTTTCTATTTTTCCTTCCCTCCTTTACATTCTATAAAGCGGCTTTGAAAGCATTGCCTATTGTATTCTAAGGATATAAATACTGTCTAATAAAAAACAACGTATTCTTTTTTATATTGCACTTACACCGTGATGCACCAAACCACGTGTCCTGCAACGTGAACCGAACCGTGAGAGCTGAACCCCTAATATTAATCCATAGGCCTACATGTTACACTGTCTCTTGAATTCTATTCCCTGAGTTTATGGAACATATTGTCGTTGTAGTATATACGAAAGGAGTACGGCTGCATCAAACACTCCAATTGCAGTTTGTTTGAAATCATTTTTAGCATTCATTATTTTACACATTTGTAGTGGCCATAGTTTTAGGAATGGGTTGGGAACCACTGGTCTACTTACTGCGGGTCTACAGCTATTCTGACTGACGGGTTATAGGGACTATACTGGACATTTCTGTGTAATAACTCTTAATCTCTGAATATCAAATGTGGAGACTAGCGAGGCCCGGCCGAAGGCCGGGCCTCGCTAGTAATAAAGAACATGAAAACCAATAATTGAAGGAAGAATTCAGTCGATCAATGAAACTGAGGAAGTTCAGGAGCTTCAGAATCGGCTCAGACGCGACGCTGGACTTTGCTCTGGAATCTGATAATCCAGACTCACTGCGGTCACAGGTTTGATTCCTATTAACACACACAAACAAACACACACGCGCACACACGTCGCCGCGGCTCCAAACGCCAAATAAGAAGAAATAATGAAACGATCGAAGTAAAAACAGCCCAAGTGGAAAAGCAGGTTTAAATGTTTAACTTTAAATGTTTAACTTTAAATGTTTAACTTTAAATGTTTAACTTTAAATGTTTAACTTTAAATGTTTAACTTTAAATGTTTAACTTTAAATGTTTAACTTTAAATGTTTTAATTTGTTTCTTTAAAAACATTTTCAAGTTTTCAAATCATTTTGACTCTAACGTGACATGAACAAATAAACAAATACATGTGTTTCATCAGAGAAAATCATCTAAAGCCTCACTTAAACTTTAGATTATTATCATAATAATAATAATAATAATAATAATAATAATAATAATAATAATTATTATTATTATTATTATTATTATTATTATTATTATTATTATTATTATTATTATTAATAGACGGGTTTATTTGATATAAAGCTGTTTTTTAAAGAGTCGGAGGAAACGGCTCCTGTTCGAACGTCAGAATCTGAATCCCAGTTTGCAAAAATTCTTGAAAAACGTTTTTTTTTACAGATTAGATTCATTCATGGAATAAAATGATGTGTTAAATGAGGCAGTTTGGATTCTGTAAAAACAGGTCCAGCCTCAGCGTTACTGAAGTGCACAGTATATCAGCACAGCGATAGAAGAATCACCACAGCAGTAGAAGAGAGAGAAGCTCTGGAGGATTTACTGATCTAAAAAAGCTTTCCACACCATTGACCACATTTTATTTCAAAAACCGCCGCGTTATGGAATTAGGGGAGGGGCCTTAAACTGAATCAGAAGTTATTTAGAAAACAGACAATTTGTACAGTTTTCTGGAAATACTTTGGACAAATCAAAACTTGAATGTGGAGTCCCCCAAGGTTCCATTGTTGGGCCCAAACTATTCTATATCAGTCTGTGTGATTTTCTGACGACACAAATGTCCTTTTCTCTGGAAATAATTGAAAGAACATGAGTAAAATAATTTAAGAAGAAATGGTGAAAATAAAGGATTGGTTTGATGCTAAATGTGGCTAAAGTTGTGAATTAAACGTGGACGTCCAGCTGTTTTAAATGGAAGGAACATCGAACGAGCATCTGAACTGAAGTTTTTGGTTGTGACACTGGATGAAAACTTCAATTGTAAATCTCATGTCCACAGTGTTAGAGATAAATGAAGTAGAAACATTGCTGTTCTTCACAAAGTAAAATATGTTTTAAATGGTGAATCTTTCAGGCTCTTCTACTGCACTTCAACACTGCCTCACTTATCGCTCAGACGTTTGGGGAAACACAAACAAAACTACAGCCGCTGATAAAAATACAAGCGAAAAGAATAATAAATAAAACACAAATCAAGTAAAATCAAAGCTATTAAAATCACAAGATCTCAGTAAATTCCAAACATTGATAATAATGTATAAATCATCTGTACTGTCGATGCATCGAGTCGTAGAAAACGTCCCTCTCCCTTTGCCAGAACAACCAGAGCTGTGGAACGTCCTGCCCTCGGATCTAAAGAACTCGTCCACTTAAGAAACCGTTCAAACATCAACGCCCACACACGACCAGGGGCGTCGGACTGGGGGGGTAAAGGAGAGCAGGGGGGGGGCCCTAAAAAGTGCTGCACAAAGCGTTCTGTGTTGTACTTTCTAAGCTTCCTCATAATTGATACAATAAGACTTGAACAACCGGGCTGAAATACAACGGCTGCTACACAGAGTTTTGCACAAACAATAATGATGGATGAATTTAAAAATGTGCCAAATGGTTCAGCTTCAAACATGGAGCGAGACTAAATGAGGCTGAAGCCCTGGAGCTTTTTTGTTCATGAGACATATATAGTATAATATTTCATTTTAATGCCTTCTTTAAAGTCACACATTTGTTCTTCCCAGCACAAATATCCTCTGTCCCTGGTGAAGTTGTCCTAATGTGATGATAATAATCATTATGCTGCAGAATATTCCACCATTTAAACATCTATATCACACCGGGATTGAAGGTTATTCAATTTCTGTAACTGAAGCCGATCCAGATGAAATTTCAAGTCAAACCTCGAGTCACAACAAACAAAAACCAAACAATGAACTAAGTCTCCAGGACTAATCTAGATTTTTAGGTCGTTGTTTATAATAAAGTTATAATAGAAAATAAATCAACTGCACTGTCAAACCACTGTCATGTGGTTAAAGAACAAGGAATATGAGGGGGGCCCAAAAAGATAGTTTGTCCTAGGGCTGTGCAATTAATCGAAATTCGATTATGATTTCGATTACAACAGTAAACGATTACAAAATTAGCATAATCGCAAAAAATCGATTCTAATTTTTTTTTTTCAATTTTTTTTTAATTTTTTCAATTTTTTTTTCCACATTTTTTTTTTTTGGGGGGGGGATTTTTATCACTTTTTTCATGGATTTTTGTCACTTTTTTCATGGATTTTTGTCACTTTTTTCATGGATTTTTGTCACTTTTTTCATGGATTTTTGTAGGGCTGCTCGATTATTTAAAAAATAATAATCACGATTATTTTTGTCATAATTGAAATCACGATTATTCAAACGATTATTTTTTTGCCTTTAAAAAAAATCCATCAAAAAATGACAAAAATCCAGCAAAAAAAGACAAAAATCCAGCAAAAAAAGACAAAAATCCAGCAAAAAAAGACAAAAATCCAGCAAAAAATGACAAAAATCCAGCAAAAAAAGACAAAAATCCAGCAAAAAAAGACAAAAATCCATCAAAAAAAGACAAAAATCCATCAAAACAGTGACAAAAATCCATCAAAAAAAGACAAAAATCCCAAAATTATAAATTAGAAAAAAAAGATGTGGAAAAAAAAAATTAAAAAAAAGAAAATTTTGAAAAAAAATAATAAAAATTAGAATCGATTTTTTGCGATTATGCTAATTTTGTAATCATTGACTGTTGTAATCGAAATCGTAATCGAATTTCGATTAATTGCACAGCCCTAGATTTTTGTCACTTTTTTCATGAATTTTTGTCACTTTTTTCATGGATGTTTTTTAAAGGCAACAAATAATCGTTTGAATAATTTCAATTATGACAAAAATAATCGTGATTATTATTTTTTCAATAATCGAGCAGCCCTAGTTTGTCCCTCGGGCCCTGCTACTACTGTCAATATCTGACTTTAAAAACAGCAGGACCCGTGTTGGTTACTCCAGTTTATGGCTTTAAGTAAAACACCTGCCAATCACACAGTTTATGTTTTTATGTTTGAAGATTAAGCGTCGTCTCCATCGTCTCCTTTTCCATCAGGTATAAAAAACCTGTGTGAAAACATGTAACTAACATGACTGACATGAACACATACATGTATAACTGCTCTCAGCCTACAGGCCAGAGTAACGCCTGAGTTGAAAGCTAAGACCTACAAACCCGTCTAAACACAGCTTTTTCCTCTTGTTGTCGTCACTATTTCCACGCTTTTCCCCAGAGGCTTTTAGATTTGGGTAAAGCTGATGCTCTCGCTGAAGGTCAGAGGTCAAAGCGTAAAAACACACGAAGAAGAAATAAAAACATAAATCTGTTTGAGCGACTCCTCCGCAGCTCAGTCACTCACGACTGAGCGTTAGGTGAGCGTTGTACATGTTTTAGGTGAGCGTTGTACATGTTTTAGGTGAGCGTTGTACATGTTTTAGGAGGGTGAGAGCGGGGTTCAGGTGAAGGCACATGAGTCAGGTCAGCGTAGGGCTGTGCAATTAATCGAAATTCGATTACGATTTCGATTACAACAGTAAATGATTACAAAATTAGCATAATCGCAAAAAATCGATTATAATTGTCTTTTCAACAAAAAAAAATCTTTTTTTTTTTTTTTCACATTTTTTTTTTTACATTTTTCTTTTTACATTGTTTTTTCCTAATTTTTAATTTTGGGATTTTTGTCTTTTTTTTGATGGATTTTTTTAAAGGCAACAAATAACCGTTTGAATAATCGTGATTTCAATTATGACAAAAATAATCGTGATTATTATTTTTTCAATAATCGAGCAGCCCCAGGTCAGCGGCACATGGGTTTGTTTCCTCTGATCTCACTTTAAACTCTCCTTTATCCACAGGGACATCACCGTCATAACCCTCAGTGATCTGTGATCAATGATACAAATAACAAACAATGAAGAGAAAAACCTCCACAAACACTCACTTCACTTCACTTCACCGGAACCAAAACCAAACCCAAACCCCTAAAAACCCTCCAACCCCCAAACCAACCCGGCTCCACAAAACCGAAACCAGGATTCTGCTTTTCCCTAAAAACTGAATCCCGCGTCTGTTCGGCAAGAGAGGCTGAAACATCTGGAAACATCAGGGTTCTTATGTCCTGATGTTTCCAGATGAAATGACCGGAGCTGAAGCCGAGGCTCAGGACGCGGTCACGGGTTCAAGGTTCAGCCCAGAGTCGAACCGTTTCCTCCAAAAGGTTTGAGAAAGAGTGAAAACAGGAGCCGCTCTGTCTGAGTCAGAGACAGTTTCTCAGACGGATCCATGAAAACAATGGCTCTTCCTCAGCCAGAGCCGCTTTATTCCTCAGTCAGAGCCGCTTTATTCCTCAGTCAGAGCCGCTTTATTCCTCAGTCAGAGCCGCTTTATTCCTCAGTCAGAGCCGCTTTATTCCAGAATAAAGTAAAGAAAGGAACTGTTTGTGAAACTTGCGGAGCTTCAGGAGGCGCAGAGTCTGAGGCTAAAGCGGAAAAACCTCCACAGACCCGCAGGAGAGCGGGCACAGTCCGCACAGCGACCCGGGAAAGAGTGCGTGTGCAGCGGCAGAGAGAGCGCGGAGACCCGGGGAGAAAACCGGGGACAAACCGGGGAGAAACCCGGGGAAAGACCCGGGAGAGACCGGGGAGAAACCGGGGAGAGACCGGGGAAAGACCCGGGGAAAGACCCGGGAGAGACCGGGGAGCAGCGTGTTTGTGTTTGCGGCGGAGCTCACCTCAGATGACCCAGACCCAGCGGCTGTCTGCAGCGCGCAGCCCCGTGTGAACCCTCTCCTCTGGCGGACACAGACTCTCCCAGGCCCCGGCCCTTCAGCTCCGGGCCCCGCTCCGGGTCTGCGCTCCTGGACCGCCCTGGAACCGGACACGACCGGGAACCGTCCGAACACAGCGGATCACACGGAGACACGGAGACAGGCTCCGGGAGAACGACTGACGCTGCTGACGCTGCTGACGTCACTGACGCTGCCCCTAAAAGCCAGGCGTTTGGTCCGGGTTTAACCCGCTCTCTCTCTCCGCTTCAGCCGCTTCACCTTAAAGACACACGCGCTTCATTAAAGCACTCATTAAAGACACACGCGCTTCATTAAAGCACTCATTAAAACACTCTGACTCTGAGCTTCATTAAAACACTCTGCACTGTTCCACATGTTGGGAGAATCGTGTTATTACTTCTTCGATTCCGCCAATTTCTCCCATTGACTTATAATGGGGCTCCACAAATTCATGTTTCTGCAATTTGTATGGGGAATTCTGGCATTCATTTGTATGCGGAATTCTGCCATTCATTTGTATGGGGAATTCTTCCATTCATTTGTATGGGGAATTCTGCCATTCATTTGTATGGGGAATTCTGCCATTCATTTGTATGGGGAATTCTGCCATTCATTTGTATGCGGAATTCTGCCATTCATTTGTATGCGGAATTCTGTCATTCATTTGTATGGGGAATTCTGCCATTCATTTGTATGGGGAATTCTGCCATTCATTTGTATGGGGAATTCTGTCATTCATTTGTATGGAGAATTCTGCCATTCATTGTATGCGGAATTCTGCCATTCATTGTATGCGGAATTCTACCATTCATTTGTATGGGGAATTCTGTCATTCATTTGTATGGGGAATTCTGCAATTCATTTGTATGGGGAATTCTGCTATTCATTTGTATGGGGAATTCTTCCATTCATTTGTATGGGGAATTCTTCCATTCATTTGTATGGGGAATTCTACCATTCATTTGTATGCGGAATTCTGCCATTCATTTGTATGGGGAATTCTGTCATTCATTGGTATGGGGAATTCTGCCATTCATTTGTATGGGGAATTCTGCCATTCATTTGTATGGGGAATTCTGCCATTCATTTGTATGGAGAATTCTGCCATTCATTGTATGCGGAATTCTGCCATTCATTGTATGCGGAATTCTACCATGCATTTGTATGGGGAATTCTGCCATTCATTTGTATGGGGAATTCTGCCATACATTTGTATGGGGAATTCTGTCATTCATTTGTATGGAGAATTCTGCCATTCATTGTATGCGGAATTCTGCCATTCATTTGTATGGGCAATTCTGTCATTCATTTGTATGGGGAATTCTGCCATTCATTTGTATGGGGAATTCTGCCATTCATTTGTATGGGGAATTCTGCCATTCATTTGTATGGGGAATTCTGCCATTCATTTGTATGCGGAATTCTACCATTCATTTGTATGGGGAATTCTGCCATTCATTTGTATGGGAATTCTGTCATTCATTTGTATGGGGAATTCTGCCATTCATTTGTATTGGGAATTCTGCCATTCATTTGTATGCGGAATTCTGCCATTCATTTGTATGGGGAATTCTGCCATTCATTTGTATGGGGAATTCTGCCATTCATTTGTATGGGGAATTCTGCCCATTCATTTGTATGGGGAATTCTGCCCATTCATTTGTATGGGGAATTCTGCTATTCATTTGTATGGGGAATTCTTCCATTCATTTGTATGGGGAATTCTGCCATTCATTTGTATGGGGAATTCTGTCATTCATTTGTATGCGGAATTCTGCCATTCATTTGTATGCGGAATTCTGTCATTCATTTGTATGGGGAATTCTGCCATTCATTTGTATGGGGAATTCTGCCATTCATTTGTATGGGGAATTCTGTCATTCATTTGTATGGGGAATTCTACCATTCATTTGTATGCGGAATTCTGCCATTCATTTGTATGGGGAATTCTACCATTCATTTGTATGGGGAATTCTTCCATTCATTTGTATGGGGAATTCTGCCATTCATTTGTATGGGGAATTCTGCCATTCATTTGTATGGGGAATTCTTCCATTCATTTGTATGGGGAATTCTGCCATTCATTTGTATGCGGAATTCTGCCATTCATTTGTATGGGGAATTCTGTCATTCATTTGTATGGGGAATTCTGCCATTTATTTGTATGGGGAATTCTGCCATTCATTTGTATGGGGAATTCTGTCATTCATTTGTATGGGGAATTATGTCGTTCATTTGTAAGGGGAATTATGTCATTCATTTGTAAGGGGAATTCTTCCATTCATTTGTATGGGGAATTCTGTCATTCATTTGTATGGGGAATTCTGCCATTCATTTGTATGGGGAATTCTGTTATTCATTTGTATGGGGAATTCTGTCATTCATTTGTATGGGGAATTCTGTCATTCATTTGTATGGGGAATTCTGCCATTCATTTGTATGCGGAATTCTGCCATTCATTTGTATGGGGAATTCTGTCATTCATTTGTATGGGGAATTCTGCCATTTATTTGTATGGGGAATTCTGCCATTCATTTGTATGGGGAATTCTGTCATTCATTTGTATGGGGAATTATGTCATTCATTTGTAAGGGGAATTATGTCATTCATTTGTAAGGGGAATTCTTCCATTCATTTGTATGGGGAATTCTGTCATTCATTTGTATGGGGAATTCTGCCATTCATTTGTATGGGGAATTCTGTTATTCATTTGTATGGGGAATTCTGTCATTCATTTGTATGGGGAATTCTGTCATTCATTTGTATGGGGAATTCTGTCATTCATTTGTATGGGGAATTCTGTCATTCATTTGTATGGGGAATTCTGCCATTCATTTGTATGCGGAATTCTGCCATTCATTTGTATGGGGAATTCTGTCATTCATTTGTATGGGGAATTCTGCCATTTATTTGTATGGGGAATTCTGCCATTCATTTGTATGGGGAATTCTGTCATTCATTTGTATGGGGAATTATGTCATTCATTTGTAAGGGGAATTATGTCATTCATTTGTAAGGGGAATTCTTCCATTCATTTGTATGGGGAATTCTGTCATTCATTTGTATGGGGAATTCTGTCATTCATTTGTATGGAGAATTCTGCCATTCATTGTATGCGGAATTCTGCCATTCATTTGTATGGGCAATTCTGTCATTCATTTGTATGGGGAATTCTGCCATTCATTTGTATGGGGAATTCTGCCATTCATTTGTATGGGGAATTCTGCCATTCATTTGTATGGGGAATTCTGCCATTCATTTGTATGCGGAATTCTACCATTCATTTGTATGGGGAATTCTGCCATTCATTTGTATGGGAATTCTGTCATTCATTTGTATGGGGAATTCTGCCATTCATTTGTATTGGGAATTCTGCCATTCATTTGTATGCGGAATTCTGCCATTCATTTGTATGGGGAATTCTGCCATTCATTTGTATGGGGAATTCTGCCATTCATTTGTATGGGGAATTCTGCCCATTCATTTGTATGGGGAATTCTGCCCATTCATTTGTATGGGGAATTCTGCTATTCATTTGTATGGGGAATTCTTCCATTCATTTGTATGGGGAATTCTGCCATTCATTTGTATGGGGAATTCTGTCATTCATTTGTATGCGGAATTCTGCCATTCATTTGTATGCGGAATTCTGTCATTCATTTGTATGGGGAATTCTGCCATTCATTTGTATGGGGAATTCTGCCATTCATTTGTATGGGGAATTCTGTCATTCATTTGTATGGGGAATTCTACCATTCATTTGTATGCGGAATTCTGCCATTCATTTGTATGGGGAATTCTACCATTCATTTGTATGGGGAATTCTTCCATTCATTTGTATGGGGAATTCTGCCATTCATTTGTATGGGGAATTCTGCCATTCATTTGTATGGGGAATTCTTCCATTCATTTGTATGGGGAATTCTGCCATTCATTTGTATGCGGAATTCTGCCATTCATTTGTATGGGGAATTCTGTCATTCATTTGTATGGGGAATTCTGCCATTTATTTGTATGGGGAATTCTGCCATTCATTTGTATGGGGAATTCTGTCATTCATTTGTATGGGGAATTATGTCATTCATTTGTAAGGGGAATTATGTCATTCATTTGTAAGGGGAATTCTTCCATTCATTTGTATGGGGAATTCTGTCATTCATTTGTATGGGGAATTCTGCCATTCATTTGTATGGGGAATTCTGTTATTCATTTGTATGGGGAATTCTGTCATTCATTTGTATGGGGAATTCTGTCATTCATTTGTATGGGGAATTCTGCCATTCATTTGTATGCGGAATTCTGCCATTCATTTGTATGGGGAATTCTGTCATTCATTTGTATGGGGAATTCTGCCATTTATTTGTATGGGGAATTCTGCCATTCATTTGTATGGGGAATTCTGTCATTCATTTGTATGGGGAATTATGTCATTCATTTGTAAGGGGAATTATGTCATTCATTTGTAAGGGGAATTCTTCCATTCATTTGTATGGGGAATTCTGTCATTCATTTGTATGGGGAATTCTGCCATTCATTTGTATGGGGAATTCTGTTATTCATTTGTATGGGGAATTCTGTCATTCATTTGTATGGGGAATTCTGTCATTCATTTGTATGGGGAATTCTGTCATTCATTTGTATGGGGAATTCTGTCATTCATTTGTATGGGGAATTCTGCCATTCATTTGTATGCGGAATTCTGCCATTCATTTGTATGGGGAATTCTGTCATTCATTTGTATGGGGAATTCTGCCATTTATTTGTATGGGGAATTCTGCCATTCATTTGTATGGGGAATTCTGTCATTCATTTGTATGGGGAATTATGTCATTCATTTGTAAGGGGAATTATGTCATTCATTTGTAAGGGGAATTCTTCCATTCATTTGTATGGGGAATTCTGTCATTCATTTGTATGCGGAATTCTGCCATTCATTTGTATGGGGAATTCTGTCATTCATTTGTATGGGGAATTCTGCCATTTATTTGTATGGGGAATTCTGCCATTCATTTGTATGGGGAATTCTGTCATTCATTTGTATGGGGAATTATGTCATTCATTTGTAAGGGGAATTATGTCATTCATTTGTAAGGGGAATTCTTCCATTCATTTGTATGGGGAATTCTGTCATTCATTTGTATGGGGAATTCTGCCATTCATTTGTATGGGGAATTCTGTTATTCATTTGTATGGGGAATTCTGTCATTCATTTGTATGGGGAATTCTGTCATTCATTTGTATGGGCAATTCTGTCATTCATTTGTATGGGGAATTCTGTCATTCATTTGTATGGGGAATTCTGTCATTCATTTGTATGGGGAATTCTGTCATTCATTTGTATGGGGAATTCTGCCATTCATTTGTATGGGGAATTCTGTCATTCATTTGTATGGGGAATTCTTTCCAGCAGTTTCCGGGACAGGAAATCTCTCCAGACCAGGACTAAGACCCGGACCAGAACCAGACCAAGTTACCATAGTTACTGGAACCAAAACCAGACGTAGACCAAACCGTCGGAGCCAGACCAGGTCCAAAGCAGTTCCCATAGTTACTGGAGCCCGGTTACTTCAGCGCGTGGGGAATTTCCACCGTTTCAATCACTTTTTCGAGGATTTCAAACAAAGTTTCCCATTCGATTTGCAACGGCTTTACATTTTGTAATTTTATTTTGTATTTGACAGTCGTCTCTACAATCTTTAATTTCACCGTCTTTGCAATTTGTATAATCATTATTCATGTTGAAAATGTATTTTACATTTACAAAAGTCATTTAGCATTTTTCAACAGCGTGAAATACATTCTATGATGATGATGATGATGGATGATGATGGATGATGATGGATGATGATGATGATTGATGATGATTGATGATGATGATTGATGATGATGATGATGATGATTGATGATGATTGATGATGATGATTGATGATGATGATTGATGATGATGATGATGATGATGATTGATGATGATGATGATGATGATGATGATGAAGATGAAGATGATGATGATGATGATGATGATGATGAAGATGATGATGATGATGATGATGATGATGATGATGATGATGAAGATGATGATGATGATGATGATGATGATGATGAAGATGATGATGATGATGATGATGATGATGATGATGATGAAGATGATGATGATGATGATGATGATGATGATGATGAAGATGATTGATGATGATGATGATGATGATGATGATGATGATGATGATGATGAATGGACTAGCCCCGCCCCCATTACAGGAGTTTATAGCTGAATGTAAATACAGCTCACTCCTGGAGCAGCTCACTCCTGGAGCAGCTCACCCCTGGAGCGGCTCACTCCTGGAGCAGCTCACCCCTGGAGCAGCTCACTCCTGGAGCAGCTCACTCCTGGAGCGGCTCACTCCTGGAGCAGCTCACTCCTGCTCACTCCTGGAGCGGCTCACTCCTGGAGCGGCTCACTCCTGGAGCAGCTCACTCCTGGAGCAGCTCACTCCTGCTCACTCCTGGAGCAGCTCAGTCCTGGAGCGGCTCACTCCTGGAACAGCTCACCCCTGGAGCGGCTCACTCCTGGAACCTGATCCCGACAGAACTGAGGAACTGGACCTCACTCCACACTTTGAGAAACTCTGTGAAGAAGTGGCTTTTGGACGATCATGTGACACACCCTGGTCCAGCGTCACCACTGACACACGTGTTGCCGTGTGGAAGATTGTGGTGTTTTGTGATTTGATCTTTTATCTGTGAATTTACCTATTTTTTACATATTTAATGTTGTCGTTCATCATTCACTGTCTCTTTAAGTCTCTGTGATGAGTTTTTCTGTGTGTTTGTGTCTGTGTTTGTCATGACATCAGCCAGGGGACAACGGAGGAAAGTGAGCCTATATGGCTAACATGGCTAACATGGCTAACATGGCTAACAGGGCTAACATGGCTAACATGGCTAACATGGCTAACATGGCTAACATGGCTAACAGGGCTAACATGGCTAACATGGCTAACATGGCTAACAGGGCTAACATGGCTAACATGGCTAACAGGGCTAACAGGGCTAACAGGGCTAACAGGGCTAACAGGGCTAACATGGCTAACAGGGCTAACAGGGCTAACATGGCTAACAGGGCTAACAGGGCTAACATGGCTAACATGGCTAACAGGGCTAACATGGCTAACATGGCTAACAGGGCTAACATGGCTAACATGGGTAACATGGGTAACATGGCTAACATGGCTAACATGGCTAACATGGGTAACATGGCTAACATGGCTAACATGGCTAACATGGCTAACATGGCTAACAGGGCTAACAGGGCTAACATGGCTAACAGGGCTAACATGGCTAACATGGCTAACATGGCTAACATGGCTAACAGGGCTAACATGGCTAACAGGGCTAACATGGCTAACATGGCTAACATGGCTAACAGGGCTAACATGGCTAACATGGCTAACAGGGCTAACATGGCTAACAGGGCTAACAGGGCTAACATGGCTAACATGGCTAACAGGGCTAACATGGCTAACAGGGCTAACAGGGCTAACAGGGCTAACATGGCTAACATGGCTAACAGGGCTAACAGGGCTAACATGGCTAACATGGCTAACAGGGCTAACATGGCTAACATGGCTAACATGGCTAACATGGCTAACAGGGCTAACAGGGCTAACAGGGCTAACATGGCTAACAGGGCTAACAGGGCTAACATGGCTAACATGGCTAACAGGGCTAACATGGCTAACATGGCTAACATGGCTAACATGGCTAACAGGGCTAACATGGCTAACATGGCTAACATGGCTAACAGGGCTAACAGGGCTAACATGGCTAACATGGCTAACATGGCTAACAGGGCTAACATGGCTAACAGGGCTAACATGACTAACATGACTAACATGGCTAACATGGCTTACATGGCTAACAGGGCTAACATGGCTAACATGGCTAACATGGCTAACAGGGCTAACATGGCTAACATGGCTAACATGGCTAACAGGGCTAACATGACTAACATGGCTAACATGGCTAACATGGCTAACAGGGCTAACATGGCTTACATGGCTAACAGGGCTAACATGGCTAACATGACTAACATGGCTAACATGGCTAACATGACTAACATGGCTAACATGGCTAACATGGCTAACAGGGCTAACATGGCTAACATGACTAACATGGCTAACAGGGCTAACATGACTAACATGGCTAACATGGCTAACATGACTAACATGGCTAACATGGCTAACATGGCTAACATGGCTAACAGGGCTAACATGGCTAACATGGCTAACATGGCTAACATGGCTAACAGGGCTAACATGGCTAACATGACTAACATGGCTAACATGGCTAACATGACTAACATGGCTAACATGGCTAACAGGGCTAACATGGCTTACATGGCTAACAGGGCTAACATGGCTAACATGACTAACATGGCTAACATGGCTAACATGACTAACATGACTAACATGGCTAACAGGGCTAACAGGGCTAACATGGCTAACATGGCTAACATGGCTAACAGGGCTAACATGGCTAACAGGGCTAACATGACTAACATGACTAACATGGCTAACATGGCTTACATGGCTAACAGGGCTAACATGGCTAACATGGCTAACATGGCTAACAGGGCTAACATGGCTAACATGGCTAACATGGCTAACAGGGCTAACATGACTAACATGGCTAACATGGCTAACATGGCTAACATGGCTAACAGGGCTAACATGGCTTACATGGCTAACAGGGCTAACATGGCTAACATGGCTAACATGGCTAACATGACTAACATGGCTAACATGGCTAACATGGCTAACAGGGCTAACATGGCTAACATGACTAACATGGCTAACAGGGCTAACATGACTAACATGGCTAACATGGCTAACATGACTAACATGGCTAACATGGCTAACATGGCTAACATGGCTAACAGGGCTAACATGGCTAACATGGCTAACATGGCTAACATGGCTAACAGGGCTAACATGGCTAACATGACTAACATGGCTAACATGGCTAACATGACTAACATGGCTAACATGGCTAACAGGGCTAACATGGCTTACATGGCTAACAGGGCTAACATGGCTAACATGACTAACATGGCTAACATGGCTAACATGACTAACATGGCTAACATGGCTAACATGGCTAACAGGGCTAACATGGCTAACATGACTAACATGGCTAACAGGGCTAACATGACTAACATGGCTAACATGGCTAACATGACTAACATGGCTAACATGGCTAACATGGCTAACATGGCTAACATGGCTAACTCTGCACATTTACATGTTGAAGAAACACATGCTGATTAATGTGCACTGTCCCAATTCAAATAAAGATATAAATAAAATAAAATGAAAAAAATGATGATGATGCAATATTCTCTATGCAATAAGTGTCATTTTATTAGTCATTTTTTGTGTTATTTTTGTCATTTTTTGTGTGTTTTTTGTAATTTTTTGTGTTTTTTATCATTTTTTTTTAAATTTTTGTAATTTTTTGTCATTTTTTTAATAATTTTTTTGTCATTTTTTTAATAATTTTTTTGTCATTCTTTGTCATTTTTTGTTGTTTTTTTGTTGTTTTGTTGTTTTTTTCTGTTTTCTTTGTTGTTTTTTGTCATTTTTTGGTCATTTTTTGTCATATTCACTTATTGAAAACAGCACTAAGACGGTAAACTCTGCTGATATTGATATTCCACTCTTTATAGTTTGTTCTAATTTCATTTTATTTTTATTTCAGTCTTTATTCATCTGTTTGTCTGACTGTTCTCTGTGGGGTGAGGGGTGAGGGGTATGCAGATGGAGTCACTGAGGGGTGAGGGGTGTGCAGATGGAGTCACTGAGGGGTGAGGGGTATGCAGATGGAGTCACTGAGGGGTGAGGGGTGAGGGGTGAGGGGTATGCAGATGGAGTCACTGAGGGGTGAGGGGTATGCAGATGGAGTCACTGAGGGGTGAGGGGTATGCAGATGGAGTCACTGAGGGGTGAGGGGTATGCAGATGGAGTCACTGAGGGGTGAGGGGTATGCAGATGGAGTCACTGAGGGGTGAGGGGTATGCAGATGGAGTCACTGAGGGGTGAGGGGTGAGGGGTGAGGGGTATGCAGATGGAGTCACTGAGGGGTGAGGGGTATGCAGATGGAGTCACTGAGGGGTGAGGGGTATGCAGATGGAGTCACTGAGGGGTGAGGGGTATGCAGATGGAGTCACTGAGGGGTGAGGGGTATGCAGATGGAGTCACTGAGGGGTGAGGGGTGAGGGGTGAGGGGTATGCAGATGGAGTCACTGAGGGGTGAGGGGTATGCAGATGGAGTCACTGAGGGGTGAGGGGTATGCAGATGGAGTCACTGAGGGGTGAGGGGTATGCAGATGGAGTCACTGAGGGGTGAGGGGTATGCAGATGGAGTCACTGAGGGGTGAGGGGTGAGGGGTGAGGGGTGAGGGGTGTGCAGATGGAGTCACTGAGAGGTGAGGGGTGAGGGGTATGCAGATGGAGTCACTGAGAGGTGAGGGG
The DNA here is from genome assembly GCF_951799975.1 of Gobius niger. Taxonomy (NCBI): domain Eukaryota; kingdom Metazoa; phylum Chordata; class Actinopteri; order Gobiiformes; family Gobiidae; genus Gobius; species Gobius niger. Next base: position 126,210 of record NW_027639323.1, on the reverse strand, counting down.
TGAGGGGTATGCAGATGGAGTCACTGAGGGGTGAGGGGTATGCAGATGGAGTCACTGAGGGGTGAGGGGTATGCAGATGGAGTCACTGAGGGGTGAGGGGTATGCAGATGGAGTCACTGAGGGGTGAGGGGTGAGGGGTGAGGGGTATGCAGATGGAGTCACTGAGGGGTGAGGGGTATGCAGATGGAGTCACTGAGGGGTGAGGGGTATGCAGATGGAGTCACTGAGGGGTGAGGGGTATGCAGATGGAGTCACTGAGGGGTGAGGGGTGAGGGGTGAGGGGTGAGGGGTGTGCAGATGGAGTCACTGAGAGGTGAGGGGTGAGGGGTATGCAGATGGAGTCACTGAGGGGTGAGGGGTGAGGGGTGAGGGGTATGCAGATGGAGTCACTGAGGGGTGAGGGGTATGCAGATGGAGTCACTGAGGGGTGAGGGGTGAGGGGTATGCAGATGGGGTCACTGAGGGGTGAGGGGTGAGGGGTGAGGGGTGAGGGGTGAGGGGTGAGGGGTGAGGGGTATGCAGATGGAGTCACTGAGGGGTGAGGGGTGAGGGGTGAGGGGTGAGGGGTATGCAGATGGAGTCACTGAGGGGTGAGGGGTATGCAGATGGAGTCACTGAGGGGTGAGGGGTATGCAGATGGAGTCACTGAGGGGTGAGGGGTGAGGGGTGAGGGGTGAGGGGTATGCAGATGGAGTCACTGAGGGGTGAGGGGTGAGGGGTGAGGGGTGAGGGGTATGCAGATGGAGTCACTGAGGGGTGAGGGGTGAGGGGTGAGGGGTGTGGGGTGAGGGGTATGCAGATGGTGTCACTGAGGGGTGAGGGGTATGCAGATGGTGTCACTGAGGGGTGAGGGGTATGCAGATGGAGTCACTGAGGGGTGAGGGGTGAGGGGTATGCAGATGGAGTCACTGAGGGGTGAGGGGTATGCAGATGGTGTCACTGAGGGGTGAGGGGTATGCAGATGGAGTCACTGAGGGGTGAGGGGTGAGGGGTATGCAGATGGAGTCACTGAGGGGTGTGGGGTGAGGGGTATGCAGATGGTGTCACTGAGGGGTGAGGGGTGAGGGGTGAGGGGTATGCAGATGGAGTCACTGAGGGGTGTGGGGTGAGGGGTGTGGGGTGAGGGGTGAGGGGTGTGGGGTGAGGGGTGAGGGGTGTGGGGTGAGGGGTGAGGGGTGAGGGGTATGCAGATGGAGTCACTGAGGGGTGTGGGGTATATTGGGTCGGTTTCTCCATCGGCTCTAAGCTCCGCCCAGGACCAAACGCCTTTCAGTCAAACACGAGCTCCGAGAAAAGTTACGGCGAAAGGAAAAAAACGATGGAAAAAGTGTCACAGACGGGGGAGACACGGGGGAGACACAGGGGGGAGACACACGAGGGAGACACGGGGGAGACACGGGGGAGACACGGGGGGGAGACACGGGGGAGACACGGGGGAGACACACGGGGGAGACACGGGGGAGACACGGGGGAGACACGGGGGGGAGACACGGGGGAGACACACGGGGGAGACACACGGGGGAGACACGGGGGGGGGAGACACAGGGGGGAGACACGGGGGAGACACGGGGGGGAGACACGGGGGAGACACGGGGGAGACACACGGGGGAGACGTTCAGCTTAAATACTACTGGATTACAGGACAGAATACTCTCTTCCCAGGACTTTAACTATACTCGGTTTCAGACACCGATACTTAAATATGTCCAGAACCAGAAAACAGAACCATGTGTGGAACATCAGGAACATCAGGTTCATCCGCAAAGTCAAGGAAGGAGAAAATCTGGGAAATGTGGATCAACTGGGAAAATATGAGTATTAAAAAATGAGCAAAAATTAGGGGAAATAAATAAAGATATAAATAAATAAATAAAAATAAATGATGATGCAATATTCTATATGCAATAAGTGTCATTTTTTTGTCATTGTTTTTGTGTTTTTTTTGTCATTTTTGGTCTATTTTTTGGTAATATTTTATCATTTTTTGTCTTATTTTTCATCATTTTTTTGTTTTGTTTTTTGTCGTTTTTTTGTCGTTTTTTTGTCACTTTTTTGTCACATTTTTGGTCTATTTTTTGGTCATATTTTATTTTTTTTGTCTTATTTTTCGTCATTTTTTTTGTCATTTTTTTGTTTTGTTTATTTTTTTGTCATTTTGTGTCATTTTTTTGTCACTTTTTTGTCTTTTTTTGGTCATTTTTTTGTTATTTTTTTCTCACATTTGTGTCACATTTTTGGTCTATTTTTTGGTCATATTTTATTTTTTTTGTCACTTTTTTGGTAATTTTTTGTCATTTTGTGTCTTTTTTTTGTGTCACTTTTTGTCATTTTTTTTTGTCTTTTTTGTGTCATTTTTTGTCAGACCAAAAATTGGAAACAGCATCAAAACTTGGATGGAAAGATTCATTTCATTTTCCGGTTCCTGCGTGTTTTCGAGCTCGTCTTGTAGAAACATGAGCTCTGTATCAGCGGCTTCGCCTTTCAGTGAAATGAACAAACCCTAGGCGCTGTCCGAGGGCGACCCCTGCTGGACACACGGGGAACTGCGGCGGCACCTGTCCGAGGGCGACCCCTGCTGGACACACGGGGAACTGCGGCGGCGCCTGTCCTCGTTTGACCCGCTTCATTTATTCAGTTCATCACGACGCGAAGCTCCGCCCCCTCCGCAGACACGAGCGCGAGGACCAATCACAACTTTCTGCCATTTTAGGATTTCAGAAAAACGAGCCGGAAAATGTAAAACACAGAGACAGAGTTTCATGTGTGACACTTTTATAACAGAGGGTTTTTAATGTGGAAACTGTGCCTGGATTAATGAACAGAATAATGTTACGCTCATTAAACATGTACAATAGATTCCCCACGACACAAATCCAGATGTTTCTCAGTATTTGAACTTTTATTTTATTTGTACAAAACAAGCCTGTTTTACATTTAGTCAAACTGTTGACATAATAATAACGTCACCGACAGGAAAAGGATCTTAAGCCGTCGTCTGTACCGGGCAGTTATCACAGAAACTGAGCAGCTGAAAGGTCTGACCCGGAGTGAAGCTTCCAGTCGATCACACGGATCTGAAAAAGGTCTTAGCTTTCAAATGAGACATTACTCTGGCCGTCCCCTCAGCTGCTCTTGCAGAGGCTCAGGTGTCTCCTCAGCTGCTCTTGCAGAGGCTCAGGTGTCTCCTCAGCTGCTCTTGCAGAGGCTCAGGTGTCTCCTCAGGTGTCTCCTCAGCTGCTCTTGCAGAGGGTCTGGTGTCTCCTCAGGTGTCTCCTCAGGTGTCTCCTCAGGCGTCTCCTCAGGCGTCTCCTCAGGCGTCTCCTCAGGTGTCTCCTCAGGTGTCTCCTCAGGTGTCTCCTCAGGTGTCTCCTCAGGTGTCTCCTCAGGCGTCTCCTCAGGTGTCTCCTCAGGTGTCTCCTCAGGCGTCTCCTCAGCTGCTCTTGCAGAGGCTCAGGTGTCTCCTCAGGTGTCTCCTCAGGTGTCTCCTCAGGTGTCTCCTCAGGTGTCTCCTCAGGTGTCTCCTCTCAGGCGTCTCCTCAGCTGCTCTTGCAGAGGCTCAGGTGTCTCCTCAGGTGTCTCCTCAGGTGTCTCCTCAGGTGTCTCCTCAGGTGTCTCCTCAGGTGTCTCCTCAGGTGTTTCCTCAGCTGCTCTTACAGATGGTCAGGTGTCTCCTCAGGTGTCTCCTCAGCTGCTCTTGCACAGGCTCAGGTGTCTCCTCAGGTGTCTCCTCAGGTGTCTCCTCAGGTGTCTCCTCAGGTGCTTCTCACAGGTGTCTCCTCAGGTGCTTCTCACAGGTGTCTCCTCAGGTGTCTCCTCAGCTGCTCTTGCAGAGGCTCAGGTGTCTCCTCAGCTGCTCTTGCAGAGGGTGAGGTGTCTCCTCAGGTGTCTCCTCAGGTGTCTCCTCAGGTGTCTCCTCAGGCGTCTCCTCAGGTGTCTCCTCAGCTGCTCTCACAGATGGTCAGGTGTCTCCTCAGGTGTCTCCTCAGCTGCTCTTGCACAGGCTCAGGTGTCTCCTCAGGTGTCTCCTCAGCTGCTCTTGCACAGGCTCAGGTGTCTCCTCAGGTGTCTCCTCAGGTGTCTCCTCAGGTGTCTCCTCAGGTGTCTCCTCAGGTGTCTCCTCAGGCGTCTCCTCAGCTGCTCTTGCACAGGCTCAGGTGTCTCCTCAGGTGCTTCTCACAGGTGTCTCCTCAGGTGTCTCCTCAGGTGTCTCCTCAGCTGCTCTCACAGAGGGTCAGGTGTCTCCTCAGGTGTCTCCTCAGGTGTCTCCTCAGGTGTCTCCTCAGGTGTCTCCTCAGGTGCTCTTGCAGAGGCTCAGGTGTCTCCTCAGCTGCTCTTGCAGAGGGTCAGGTGTCTCCTCAGCTGCTCTCACAGGTTCTCTTACAGAGGCTCAGGTGTCTCCTCAGGTGTCTCCTCAGGTGTCTCCTCAGGTGTCTCCTCAGGTGTCTCCTCAGCTGCTCTTGCACAGGCTCAGGTGTCTCCTCAGGTGTCTCCTCAGGTGTCTCCTCAGCTGCTCTCACAGAGGGTCAGGTGTCTCCTCAGGTGCTTCTCGCAGGTGTAGGCCTTGGGGCAGTGTGGGCAGGGGAAGGGCCTCTGGTTACGATGAACCATCAGGTGGCGCTCGAGGTTTGTTTTGGTGCTGAAGCCTTTACCACATTCAGGACACGAGTGAAGCTTCTCCCCTGAAACAGAGACAGACGGGTCAGTTTCAGGACCGGGACCGGGACCGGGACCGGGACCGGGACCAGGACCAGGACCTGGACCAGGACCTGGACCAGGACCAGGACCAGGACCAGGTGTTACCTGAGTGGGTACGGAGGTGTTGATGAAGTTGAGACGAGACGGTGAAGCTCCTCCCACAGCTTTTACAGGAGTACGGCTTCTCCCCTGAAACACAGTCGCCACATTAACCGTCAATTAACCGACCAACCCCAACAACCAACCCCAACCAACCCCGACCAACCAACCAACCCCGACCAACCAACCAACCCCAACCCCAACAACCAACCCCAACCAACCAACCCCAACCCCAACAACCAACCCCAACCCCAACAACCAACCCCAACCAACCAACCAACCCCGACCAACCAACCCCAACCAACCAACCCCGACCAACCAACCCCAACAACCAACCCCAACCAACCAACCAACCCCAACCAACCAACCCCGACCAACCAACCCCAACAACCAACCAACCCCAACCAACCAACCCCGACCAACCAACCCCAACAACCAACCCCAACCAACCAACCAACCCCAACCAACCAACCCCGACCAACCAACCCCAACCAACCAACCAACCCCAACCAACCAACCCCGACCAACCAACCCCAACCAACCAACCAACCCCAACCAACCAACCCCGACCAACCAACCCCAACAACCAACCCCAACCAACCAACCAACCCCAACCAACCAACCCCAACCAACCAACCCCAACCCCAACCAACCAACCCCGACCAACCAACCCCAACCAACCAACCAACCAACCCCAACCAACCAACCCCAACCCCAACCAACCAACCCCGACCAACCAACCCCAACCAACCAACCCCAACCCCAACAACCAACCCCAACCCCAACAACCAACCCCGACCAACCAACCCCAACCAACCAACCCCAACCCCAACCAACCAACCCCGACCAACCAACCCCAACCAACCAACCAACCAACCCCGACCAACCAACCCCAACAACCAACCCCAACCAACCAACCAACCAACCCCGACCGACCCCAACAACCAACCCCAACCAACCAACCAACCAACCCCGACCGACCCCAACAACCAACCCCAACCAACCAACCCCAACAACCAACCCCAACCAACCAACCCCAACCAACCCCAACAGTAGTAGTAGTATTTGCAGTAGTAGCAGTAGTATTAGCAGTAGTAGCAGTAGTATTTGCAGTAGCAGTAGTACTCGTACCTGTGTGTACTCTCATGTGAGGCTGTGAGGTGTGTATGCTCCTGTGCAGTCTGTAGTAGTAGTAATAGCAGTAGTATTTGCAGTAGTAGTAGCAGTAGTATTTGCAGTAGCAGTAGCAGTAGTAGCAGTAGTAGTAGTAGTAGCAGTAGTAGCAGTAGTAGTATTTGCAGTAGCAGTAGTATTTGCAGTAGCAGTAGTATTTGCAGTAGTAGTAGTATTTGCAGTAGCAGTAGTAGCAGTAGCAGTATTTGCAGTAGCAGCAGTACTCGTACCTGTGTGTACTCGTACCTGTGTGTACTCGTACCTGTGTGTACTCGTACCTGTGTGTACTCGTACCTGTGTGTACTCGTACCTGTGTGTACTCGTACCTGTGTGTACTCGTACCTGTGTGTACTCGTACCTGTGTGTACTCTCATGTGAGGCCCTAAGTCTCCCTTGGAGCTGAAGCTTTTCCCGCACACGCTGCAGCTGTACGGTTTAGTAGTAGTAGTAGTAGTAGTAGCAGTAGTAGCAGTAGTAGCAGTAGTAGTATTTGCAGTAGTAGCAGTAGTAGTAGTAGTAGTATTTGCAGTAGTAGTAGTAGTAGCAGTAGTAGTAGCAGTAGTAGTAGCAGCAGTAGTAGTATTTGCAGTAGCAGTAGTACTCGTACCTGTGTGTACTCTCATGTGAGGCCCTAAGTCTCCCTTGGAGCTGAAGCTTTTCCCGCACACGCTGCAGCTGTACGGTTTAGTAGTAGTAGTAGTAGTATTTGCAGTAGTAGCAGTAGTAGCAGTAGTAGTATTTGCAGTAGTAGCAGTAGTAGTAGTAGTAGTATTTGCAGTAGCAGTAGTACTCGTACCTGTGTGTACTCGTACCTGTGTGTACTCTCATGTGAGGCCCTAAGTCTCCCTTGGAGCTGAAGCTTTTCCCGCACACGCTGCAGCTGTACGGTTTGTCCCCCAGGTGGCGCCGCAGGTGGACTTTGAGGGCGGGCTGGAACTTGAAGCCCCGCCCACAGAGCGTGCAGGTGAAGGGGGTGTGGTTACTGTGGATGGGGGCGTGGCTCTGGAGGCAGGTGCGGGTGAAGAAGCCCTTCCCACACAGGTGACACAGGAAGCGCTTCTCTCCGTGGACTCGTTTGTGACACGAGAGCGTGACGGCCGTGGCGAACGCCTTCCCGCACACGCTACACGTGAAGGGGCGGGGCACGTGCTGGCGCTGGTGCAGCCGCAGGAGGGTGGAGCCTAAACACACACACAGGTCACTGCATTTTTTTCACTTTTTTGATGGATTTTTGTCATTTTTTTTTTATGGATTTTTGTCATTTTTTTGATGGATTTTTGTCATTTTTTTTTTATGGATTTTTGTCATTTTTTTTTTATGGATTTTTGTCATTTTTTTGATGGATTTTTGTCACTTTTTTGATGGATTTTTGTCATTTTTTTTGATGGATTTTTGTCATTTTTTTTGATGGATTTTTGTCATTTTTTTTGATGGATTTTTGTCATTTTTTTTGATGGATTTTTGTCATTTTTTTGATGGATTTTTGTCCCTTTTTTTGCTGGATTTTTGTCATTTTTTTTGATGGATTTTTGTCATTTTTTTGATAGATTTTTGTCACTTTTTTGATGGATTTTTGTCATTTTTTGATGGATTTTTGTCACTTTTTTGATGGATTTTTGTCATTTTTTTGCTGGATTTTTGTCATTTTTTTTGATGGATTTTTGTCATTTTTTTGATGGATTTTTGTCACTTTTTTGATGGATTTTTGTCATTTTTTGATGGATTTTTGTCACTTTTTTGATGGATTTTTGTCATTTTTTTGATGGATTTTTGTCATTTTTTTTGATGGATTTTTGTCACTTTTTTGATGGATTTTTGTCATTTTTTTGATGGATTTTTGTCATTTTTTTGCTGGATTTTTGTCATTTTTTGGATGGATTTTTGTCACTTTTTTTGCTGGATTTTTGTCATTTTTTTTGATGGATTTTTGTCATTTTTTTGATGGATTTTTGTCACTTTTTTGATGGATTTTTGTCATTTTTTGATGGATTTTTGTCATTTTTTTGATGTATTTTTGTCATTTTTTAATGGATTTTTGTCTTTTTTTTAATGGATTTTTGTCTTTTTTTTAATGGATTTTTTTAAAGGCAACAAATAATCGTTTGAATAATCGTGATTTCAATTATGACCAAAATAATCGTGATTATTATTTTTTCAATAATCGAGCAGCCCTACTGGTTCGCCTCCTGCCGCTCCAACAGATCCTAATAAAACTGCAGGGAGTCCCCCAAGGCCCGGTGCTGGGTCCCCTGCTGTTCATCCTCGACATGCCTCATCACGCCCAGCTCAGCCGCCCACTCACAGCTCTATCGTAGAAAAGGCTGAATCATCAACTGGACGGGGTTTGGGTCAAGCTGAGGACGTTTCACTCCTAGTCACAGAAGCTTAGACACTTTTAAAGGAACAGGCCACCGTTTTTATATACTAAGATATGTTCTTACCTCACCTTAGTGGAGTTAATATATCCCCGTCTGGTCTTTGTCCGTGCGCTCACACATACGCAGCCTCTCCCACATGTCACATAGCTCCAAAAAAGCTCACGATAGAAGCTACCAAGCTCTTCCACGTGTTCCCTATTTAAATAAAGTTACGTCAAGTGTTTTCATGCCAAGTATATTTACACAGAAATGTAACATGTGGATTTTATAAGCAGATAAAAAGGGGAACTATATTGTGAGGCGTAATGATACAGGAGCAGTAACTCCTAAAGACTTCCCGGTCACTTCCGTCAGTAGAAGCTGCGTGACTTGTAGAGCAGCAGAGAACAGTTGAAGAAGCCTGGATAACTTGTGAACGATGCCTTTTACGTGCATCGTGCCGGGCTGTGAGAACAAGCAGAAAGTATATAGTGTAGTAATGTTTCACAGATTTACAACGACACAGGACTCAGGAGCTCCACCATGAGGTAGGAATGCGCAGCACTTTCCCAAAATATATTTTCTGCTTGTTGTAAAAGGCTCTGTACAAGTCACGCAGCTTCTACTGACGGAAGTGAGCGGGGAAGTCTTTAGGAGTTACTGCTCCTGTATCATTACGCCTCACAATATAGTCCCCCTTTTTATCTGCTTATAAAATCCACATGTTACATTTCTGTGTAAATATACTTGGCATGAAAACACTTGACGTAACGTTATTTAAATAGGGAACACGTGGAAGAGCTTGGTAGCTTCTATCGTGAGCTTTTTTGGAGCTATGTGACATGTGGGAGAGGCTGCGTATGTGTGAGCGCACGGACAAAGACCAGACGGGGATCTATTAACTCTGCTAAGGTTAGGTAAGAACATATCTCAGTATGTAAAAACGGTGGCCTGTTCCTTTAAGTGTAAAAAAGTCCCAGGAAACCGAAAACTGCCCAAACTGGTCAGTCGATGCTTTAACCTTTTCTACGATTTATTCCCTGGATGAATGAGAGCCTTCACAAACACAGAGCTTTATCTTTCTGCAATAAAACTCCAACTTCCTGTAGTTGAGTTCAACTACAATAAATCTGAAATGAAACGATTATTTATTAGCTTGAAAAAAAGTATGTTTTTTTATTTATAAAAGTAAACAAAATATTTTCTTTGAACAAATAAAGTTATATTAAGTTATATTATATTAAATAGGCTCACGTTTCTAAACTAATCCTCTATTAAAGATCTCTGTAACACCTGCCCAATGAACACTGGGGGCGGGGTCAGGGGCGGGGCTCACCTGTAAAGCTCTGCTCGCAGCACAGACACTGGGGGCGGGGTCAGGGACTGGGGGCGGGGTCAGGGGCGGGGCTCACCTGTGAAGCTCTGCTCGCAGCACAGACACTGGGGGCGGGGTCAGGGACTGGGGGCGGGGCTCACCTGTGAAGCTCTGCTCGCAGCACAGACACTGGGGGCGGGGTCAGGGGCGGGGCTCACCTGTGAAGCTCTGCTCGCAGTACAGACACTGGGGGCGGGGTCAGGGACTGGGGGCGGGGTCAGGGGCGGGGCTCACCTGTGAAGCTCTGCTCGCAGTACAGACAGTCGTATTTGGGCCGGTCTCCCTGGACCAGGTGCTCGTCCAGGTGCCTGAGGAGCTGAGGCTGCATCCTGAAGCTGCTCTCACACAGAGAACAGGGGAACAGGCGAGGCTTCTGCAACAGACGCCAACGTCAGTCCCCGCACGGATCACAAACTGTTAAAGGGGGGGTGTTATGCAAAATGTACTTTTTCCAGCTCTCCCTCATGTTATTCTGTCACTCCCTCATTAAAAACATGGCTGAAGTGTTGCCTTGGCACATTCTCGTATTTCTGAGTAATCTGTAAAAACTCTGATGGCGGCCATTTTGAGTAATCTGTATAAACTCTGACGGCGGCCATTTTGAGTAATCTGTATAAACTGATGGCAGCCATTTTAGGGATAGGTTTGCCTGAGTCCTCCTAGGAACGCCCCCACCTCCTGGAGACGCCTCCGAGCTTTGGTCACCAGCCGAGTAACCAACCACTGCTCCTCAGCAGAACCCCCTCCCCACTGATGCCACAGACAGCGTGTGGAGGGGGCGTGTCTAAAGGCTCAGAGGTTCTTAAAGAGACTGAGGCCTATATTGTCATTTTTTTGTCACTTTTTTGTCATTTTTTTGTCACATTTTTGTCATTTTTTGTCATTTTTTTGTCACTTTTTTGTCACTTTTTTGTCATTTTTTTGTCACTTTTTTGTCACTTTTTTGTCATTTTTTTGTCACTTTTTTGTCACTTTTTTGTCACTTTTTTGTCACTTTTTTGTCACTTTTTTGTCACTTTTTTGTCATTTTTTTGTCACTTTTTTGTCACTTTTTTGTCATTTTTTTGTCATTTTTTTGTCACTTTTTTGTCACTTTTTTGTCATTTTTTGTCATTTTTTTGTCATTTTTTTGTCATTTTTTTGTCACTTTTTTGTCACTTTTTTGTCATTTTTTTGTCACTTTTTTGTCATTTTTTTGTCACTTTTTTGTCACTTTTTTGTCACTTTTTTGTCATTTTTTTGTCATTTTTTTGTCTTTTTTTGTCACTTTTTTGTCATTTTTGGTCATTTTTTTGTCATTTTTTGTCATTTTTTGTCATTTTTGTCATTTTTTTGTCATTTTTTTGTCATTTTTTGTCATTTTTTGTCATTTTTGTGTCATTTTTTTGTCATTTTGTGTCATTTTTTTGTCACTTTTTTGTCATTTTTTTGTCACTTTTTTGTCACTTTTTTGTCACTTTTTTGTCATTTTTTTGTCACTTTTTTGTCATTTTTTGTCATTTTTTTGTCATTTTTTGTCACTTTTTTGTCATTTTTTTGTCATTTTTTTGTCACTTTTTTGTCATTTTTTGTCATTTTTTTGTCATTTTTTGTCATTTTTTGTCATTTTTTTGTCACTTTTTTGTCATTTTTTTGTCACTTTTTTGTCACTTTTTTGTCACTTTTTTGTCATTTTTTGTCATTTTTTTGTCACTTTTTTGTCATTTTTTGTCATTTTTTTGTCATTTTTTGTCATTTTTTGTCATTTTTGTGTCACATTTTTGTCATTTTTTTGTCATTTTTTGTCATTTTTTTGTCACATTTTTGTCATTTTTTTGTCATTTTTTTGTCACTTTTTTGTCATTTTTTGTCATTTTTTTGTCATTTTTTTGTCACTTTTTTGTCATTTTTTTGTCATTTTTTTGTCACTTTTTTGTCATTTTTTGTCATTTTTTTGTCATTTTTTGTCATTTTTTGTCATTTTTTTGTCACTTTTTTGTCACTTTTTTGTCATTTTTTTGTCACTTTTTTGTCACTTTTTTGTCACTTTTTTGTCATTTTTTGTCATTTTTTTGTCACTTTTTTGTCATTTTTTGTCATTTTTTTGTCATTTTTTGTCATTTTTTGTCATTTTTGTGTCACATTTTGTCATTTTTTTGTCATTTTTTGTTATTTTTTGTCATTTTTTGTCATTTTTTGTTATTTTTTGTCATTTTTTGTCATTTTTTGTCATTTTTTTGTCATTTTTTGTCACTTTTTTGTCACTTTTTTTTCATTTTTTGTCACTTTTTTGTCATTTTTTTGTCTTTTTTTGTCACTTTTTTGTCATTTTTTGTCATTTTTTGTCATTTTTTGTCATTTTTTTTGTCATTTTTTGTCATTTTTTGTCATTTTTTTGTCATTTTTTTGTCATTTTGTGTCATTTTTGTGTCACATTTTTGTCACTTTTTTGTCACTTTTTAGTCATTTTTTGTCACTTTTTTGTCATTTTTTGTCATTTTTTTGTCATTTTTTTGTCATTTTGTGTCATTTTTTGGTCATATTTTTGTCATTCAGCCATTTTGAGAGAGACATTTTATACAAGGCAGTTATTCTAATTTACTGCATTTACAGACCAGCAGAAGGTTTGTCATCATTGTAGTGTGATATAGACTGGTGCATAATACCCCCTCTTTAATATAAACAGTTTGACGGATCATAAACGGTTAATAAGCAAATTTACATAAAAACAACACGTCTTTAATGTCCCCTCTGGGGCCAGGACTCCCCTGAAAAAGAGCTTCTTAATCTCAGTGGGACTGTCCTGGTTAAATAAAGGTCAATGAATAAATGAATAACCTCGGGCGTGTCCTTGGGCGCCCCCTGCTGTCGGGCTCTGCGCCTGGTAGTGGGCGGGGTTGTGGCCGTGTCCTTGGGGCGGGGCTTGCCCAGGGCGGGGTGCTGGGCGCGGTGAGTCAGGAGGTGTGTCCTCAGCTCGGGCTTGGTCTGAAATGCCGCCGGACACTGGAAGCAACGCAGCGATCCGACTGGATCAGAGGCGGAGCTACAGCTGCGGCTGGAGGCCAGGTGTTTCAGCACCTGCAGGGGGTCAGAGTCAGGGGTTAGAGGCGGAGTCTGAGCCGGGAAAGTGTGGAGTCTGAGCCGGGAAAGTGTGGAGTCTGAGCCGGGAAAGTGTGGAGTCTGTAGGAGCCACTGAACTGGAACGAGAACGGCCCTAGTTTCAAATCCCCTGGCGCCTGGATCTTACCTGGCTTCTATAGTTTTGAATAGGGAACAAACGCCTGGATCTTACCTGGCTCCTGTAGTTTTGAATAGGGAACAAACGCCTGGATCTTACCTGGCTCCTATAGTTTTGAATAGGGAACAAACGCCTGGATCTTACCTGGCTCCTATAGTTTTGAATAGGGAACAAACGCCTGGATCTTACCTGGCTCCTATAGTTTTGTATAGGGAACAAACGCCTGGATCTTACCTGGCTTCTATAGTTTTGAATAGGGAACAAACGCCTGGATCTTACCTGGCTCCTATAGTTTTGAATAGGGAACAAACGCCTGGATCTTACCTGGCTCCTATAGTTTTGAATAGGGAACAAACGCCTGGATCTTACCTGGCTCCTATAGTTTTGAATAGGGAACAAACGCCTGGATCTTACCTGGCTCCTGTAGTTTTGAATAGGGAACAAATGCCTGGATCCTACCTGGCTCCTATAGTTTTGAATAGGGAACAAACGCCTGGATCCTACCTGGCTCCTATAGTTTTGAATAGGGAACAAACGCCTGGATCCTACCTGGCTCCTACAGTTTTGAATAGGGAACAAACGCCTGGATCTTACCTGGCTCCTATAGTTTTGAATAGGGAACAAACGCCTGGACTTTACCTGGCTCCTATAGTTTTGAATAGGGAACAAACGCCTGGATCTTACCTGGCTCCTATAGTTTTGTATAGGGAACAAACGCCTGGATCTTACCTGGCTTCTATAGTTTTGAATAGGGAACAAACGCCTGGATCTTACCTGGCTCCTATAGTTTTGAATAGGGAACAAACGCCTGGATCTTACCTGGCTCCTATAGTTTTGAATAGGGAACAAACGCCTGGATCTTACCTGGCTCCTATAGTTTTGAATAGGGAACAAACGCCTGGATCTTACCTGGCTCCTGTAGTTTTGAATAGGGAACAAATGCCTGGATCCTACCTGGCTCCTATAGTTTTGAATAGGGAACAAACGCCTGGATCCTACCTGGCTCCTATAGTTTTGAATAGGGAACAAACGCCTGGATCCTACCTGGCTCCTACAGTTTTGAATAGGGAACAAACGCCTGGATCTTACCTGGCTCCTATAGTTTTGAATAGGGAACAAACGCCTGGACTTTACCTGGCTCCTATAGTTTTGAATAGGGAACAAACGCCTGGATCTTACCTGGCTCCTACAGTTTTGAATAGGGAACAAACGCCTGGATCTTACCTGGCTCCTATAGTTTTGAATAGGGAACAAACGCCTGAACTTTACCTGGCTCCTATAGTTTTGAATAGGGAACAAACGCCTGGATCTTACCTGGCTCCTGTAGTTTTGAATAGGGAACAAACGCCTGGACTTTACCTGGCTCCTATAGTTTTGAATAGGGAACAAACGCCTGGATCTTACCTGGCTCCTATAGTTTTGAATAGGGAACAAACGCCTGGATCTTACCCGGCTCCTATAGTTTTGAATAGGGAACAAACGCCTGGATCTTACCTGGCTCCTATAGTTTTGAATAGGGAACAAACGCCTGGATCTTACCCGGCTCCTATAGTTTTGAATGGGGAACAAACGCCTGGATCTTACCTGGCTCCTATAGTTTTGAATAGGGAACAAACGCCTGGATCTTACCTGGCTCCTATAGTTTGGAATAGGGAACAAACGCCTGGATCTTACCTGGCTTCTATAGTTTTGAATAGGGAACAAACGCCTGGATCTTACCTGGCTCCTATAGTTTTGAATAGGGAACAAACGCCTGGATCTTACCTGGCTCCTATAGTTTGGAATAGGGAACAAACGCCTGGATCTTACCTGGCTTCTATAGTTTTGAATAGGGAGCAGACGCCTGGATCTTACCTGGCTCCTATAGTTTTGAATAGGGAACAAACGCCTGGATCTTACCTGGTTCCTATAGTTTTGAATAGGGAACAAACGCCTGGATCTTACCCGGCTCCTATAGTTTTGAATAGGGAACAAACGCCTGGATCTTACCTGGCTCCTATAGTTTTGAATAGGGAACAAACGCCTGGATCTTACCCGGCTTCTATAGTTTTGAATAGGGAACAAACGCCTGGATCTTACCTGGCTCCTATAGTTTTGAATGGGGAACAAACGCCTGGATCTTACCTGGCTCCTATAGTTTTGAATAGGGAACAAACGCCTGGACTTTACCTGGCTCCTATAGTTTTGAATAGGGAACAAACGCCTGGATCTTACCCGGCTCCTATAGTTTTGAATAGGGAACAAACGCCTGGATCTTACCCGGCTTCTATAGTTTTGAATAGGGAACAAACGCCTGGATCTTACCCGGCTCCTATAGTTTTGAATAGGGAACAAACGCCTGGATCTTACCCGGCTCCTATAGTTTTGAATAGGGAACAAACGCCTGGATCTTACCTGGCTCCTATAGTTTTGAATAGGGAACAAACGCCTGGATCTTACCCGGCTTCTATAGTTTTGAATAGGGAACAAACGCCTGGATCTTACCTGGTTCCTATAGTTTTGAATAGGGAACAAACGCCTGGATCTTACCTGGCTCCTATAGTTTTGAATAGGGAACAAACGCCTGGATCTTACCTGGCTCCTATAGTTTTGAATAGGGAACAAACGCCTGGATCTTACCAGACTCCTATAGTTTTGAATAGGGAACAAACGCCTGGATCTTACCAGGCTCCTATAGTTTTGAATAGGGAACAAACGCCTGGATCTTACCTGGCTCCTATAGTTTTGAATAGGGAACAAACGCCTGGACTTTACCTGGCTCCTATAGTTTTGAATAGGGAACAAACGCCTGGATCTTACCAGGCTCCTATAGTTTTGAATGGGGAACAAACGCCTGGATCTTACCTGGCTCCTATAGTTTTGAATAGGGAACAAACGCCTGGATCCTACCTGGCTCCTATAGTTTTGAATAGGGAACAAACGCCTGGATCCTACCTGGCTCCTATAGTTTTGAATGGGGAACAAACGCCTGGATCTTACCTGGCTCCTATAGTTTTAAATAGGGAACAAACGCCTGGATCTTACCTGGCTCCTATAGTTTTGAATAGGGAACAAACGCCTGGATCTTACCTGGCTCCTATAGTTTTGAATGGGGAACAAACGCCTGGATCTTACCTGGCTCCTATAGTTTTGAATAGGGAACAAACGCCTGGATCTTACCTGGCTCCTATAGTTTTGAATAGGGAACAAACGCCTGGATCTTACCTGGCTCCTATAGTTTTGAATAGGGAACAAACGCCTGGACTTTACCTGGCTCCTATAGTTTTGAATAGGGAACAAACGCCTGGATCTTACCCGGCTCCTGTAGTTTTGAATAGGGAACAAACGCCTGGATCTTACCTGGCTCCTATAGTTTTGAATAGGGAACAAACGCCTGGATCTTACCTGGCTCCTATAGTTTTGAATGGGGAACAAACGCCTGGATCTTACCTGGCTCCTGTAGTTTTGAATAGGGAACAAACGCCTGGACTTTACCTGGCTCCTATAGTTTTGAATAGGGAACAAACGCCTGGATCTTACCTGGCTCCTATAGTTTTGAATAGGGAACAAACGCCTGGATCTTACCTGGCTCCTGTAGAAGAAGCACTTGTTGCACTCGGGACATTTTTGAGCCAAACGCCGAGAATTGTGGGAAGCCGAGTCTGGGGGCGGGGCCTCAGTGGACGCTGCTTCTGATTGGTCCGTCATGTTGGAGGAGGAAGGCTGTGATTGGTCAGAACCCTCCGCCTGTTCCAGAGGAGGCTCCTGATTGGCTGGTTCAACAACTGGCACGACATTTACATTTATACTTTTGGGCGCTGCTGGCTGCTGATTGGCCGGTTTGGTCCCTGGGGGCTGCTGATTGGCCGGTTTGGTCCCTCGGGGCAGCTGATTGGCCGGGATGAGGAGCAGAGTCGTCTGATTGGGTAACAGGTTGAGCAGGGTGAGCACTGGCGCCCGATTGGCAGCTGCAGGCGGATGTTTAGGCACGGCAGGACCCTGATTGGTGGACCTGGACAGCTCTTGGGTTTCATTGGACGTTTTGGGCTGATCTCGTTTCTGATTGGTTGGTGTGGACTCATCCGTCTTCTGTAAATGCTGCAGCTGTTGCCAGGCGGATTTCAGAACCACCTCGGACTTTCGCTCCGCGCCTGCAAATCAAAACAGAGCTAAGCCTTTAGTTCAAAGACCTTTCTCTGACTCCGCCTACTCTCTGGAAGTAGGCGGAGTCTATTCTAATGGGCCTTATGCTCCGCCCCTCTCACCTGCCAAGGGCGGCTGGTGAACTGCGCTGTGATTGGTCAGCAGCTCCTTCAACTCCTGACTCTTCACTTCCTGTAAACAGTCTTTCAGCCAATCGTCTTGGAGCAGGGCGGAGACCTGCGCACAGAGGGCTTTTAGGACGTCGCTAACACGAACACGCTAATATGCTAACGCTAACAAGACAACACACTAACAAGAACATGCTAACACGAACATGTTAACACGCTAACACAAACACGCTAATATGCTAACGCTAACGAGACAACACACTAACAAGAACATGCTAACACGAACATGTTAACACGCTAACACTAACACGCCAATATGCTAACGCTAGCAAGACAACATGCTAACAAGAACATGCTAACACGAACATTCTAACACGCTAACACTAACACGCCAATATGCTAACGCTAACAAGACAACATGCTAACAAGAACATGCTAACACGCTAACACAAACACGCCAATATGCTAACAAGACAACATGCTAACAAGAACATGCTAACACGCTAACACAAACACGCCAATATGCTAACAAGACAACATGCTAACACGAACATTCTAACACGCTAACACTAACCGCCAATATGCTAACGCTAACAACACAACATGCTAACAAGCACATGCTAACACGAACATGCTAACACGCTAACAATAACAAGCCAATATACTAACCCTAACAAGACAACACACTAACAAGAACATGCTAACAAGCAATCACGCTAACACTAACACGCTAATATGCTAACGCTAACAAGCCAACACACTAACAAGCACATGCTAACACGAACATGCTAACACGCTAACACTAACACGCCAATATGCTAACGCTAACAAGACAATACACTAACATGAACTTGCTAACACGCAATCACGCTAATACTAACACGCTAATTTGCTAACACTAACAAAACAACACACTAACAAGAACATGCTAACACGAACATGCTAACACGAACTTGCTAACACGCAATCACGCTAACACTAACACGCCAATATGCTAACGCTAACAAGACAACACAAACATAAACACGCTAACACGAACATGCTAACACAGAATCACTGTAACACTAACACGCTAACATGCTAAGGCTAACACGACAACATGCAAAGGCTAAAACGCTAACATGATGAGGCTAATACGTTAAGACTAACACTGAAACACGCTAATGGGAACAAGCTAACATGCTAAGGCTAACACGCTAACATGATGAGGCTAATACGTTAAGACTAACACTCAAACACGCTAATGGGAACACGCTAACACGCTAAGGCTAACACGCTAACATGATGAGGCTAATACGTTAAGAATAACACTCAAACACGCTAATGGGAACACGCTAACATACTAAGGCTAACACGCTAACATGATGAGGCTAATACGCTAACATGATGAGGCTAATACGTTAAGACTAACACTCAAACACGCTAATGGGAACACGCTAACACGCTAAGGCTAACACACTAAGACAAACACGAACACGCGAATGGTAATACACTCACGATAACATTAACATGCTAACATTAACGCGCTAATCCGAAGAACAAAGGCTTTTACTTTGGTGAAGTCGGGAACAGGAAGCCGGTGCTGGAGGCGGGACAGGAAGTGACGTAAGAGCGACTCCAGAGCATTGTCAAACTCACGGCCGAACACTTCCTGTTTACAAACATAAAAGGTTTTGGCTTTTTACTTTTATTATGAATGTGTTTACAGATTTGACACTTTAAGAAGATAATGTGATTAAACTTTATATCTGTAAAGAGTCTCACACTCAGCGTACGCGGGTCCAGGCCTTTGGAAACAGCGTCCTTTAAACACGACATAGACTCCTCCCACTCCTCGTCCTACAGGAGCAAAGACGAGATTAGAATAAACCCAAATATAGCATTTTCTGTGTCTAACAGTATAATCCAAAATGTTACGCAGTGTCTTTCACCTCTTCACCCCGTCCTGTACAAAGCTTTTAGATTTGGGTAAAGCCGATCTGAGAGTAAAAACTGCTGGACTCACTGAGAGCGCCGTGACTCGTCCCCGGTCCAGATGACTGGGATCCGGGTCACTCAGGAACATCTTGGTCCTCAGAGCCAATAGGAGCACGCTCTTCTCTTTGACGGACAGCAGCTCGGGGACCGCCTCCGTCGCCGCGACGACGATCTCCTCTAACATCCCATAATGTTCATGGGCCTGTTGCTGAGCGACACGCCACATCGCCCCTAGCAACAGCCGCAGGGGAGGGGCCAGCAGCCGCAGGTGAGAGAGGGGCGGAGCTAGAGGAAAAGGAACAGGTGAGCAACACTTTACACTCCTTCACTTTAACCCAGGGGAAGAGAGGCCCAGAGTCTGAGGGGAGAGAGGCCCAGAGTCTGGGGGAGAGAGAGGCCCAGAGTCTGAGGGAGAGAGGCCCAGAGTCTGAGGGAGAGAGGCCCAGAGTCTGGGGGAGAGAGGCCCAGAGTCTGGGGGAGAGAGGCCCAGAGTCTGAGGGGAGAGAGGCCCAGAGTCTGAGGGAGAGAGGCCCAGAGTCTGAGGGAGAGAGAGGCCCAGAGTCTGAGGGGAGAGAGGCCCAGAGTCTGGGGGAGAGAGAGGCCCAGAGTCTGAGGGGAAGAGAGGCCCAGAGTCTGAGGGGAGAGAGGCCCAGAGTCTGGGGGAGAGAGAGGCCCAGAGTCTGAGGGGAAGAGAGGCCCAGAGTCTGAGGGGAGAGAGGCCCAGAGTCTGGGGGAGAGAGGCCCAGAGTCTGGGGGGAGAGAGGCCCAGAGTCTGAGGGAGAGAGGCCCAGAGTCTGAGGGAGAGAGGCCCAGAGTCTGAGGGAGAGAGAGGCCCAGAGTCTGAGGGGAGAGAGGCCCAGAGTCTGGGGGAGAGAGAGGCCCAGAGTCTGAGGGGAAGAGAGGCCCAGAGTCTGAGGGGAGAGAGGCCCAGAGTCTGGGGGAGAGAGAGGCCCAGAGTCTGAGGGAGAGAGGCCCAGAGTCTGGGGGAGAGAGGCCCAGAGTCTGGGGGAGAGAGAGGCCCAGAGTCTGAGGGAGAGAGGCCCAGAGTCTGAGGGGAGAGAGGCCCAGAGTCTGGGGGAGAGAGAGGCCCAGAGTCTGAGGGAGAGAGAGGCCCAGAGTCCGGGGGGAGAGAGGCCCAGAGTCTGAGGGGAGAGAGGCCCAGAGTCTGGGGGAGAGAGGCCCAGAGTCTGAGGGAGAGAGAGGCCCAGAGTCTGGGGGAGAGAGGCCCAGAGTCTGGGGGAGAGAGGCCCAGAGTCTGGGGGAGAGAGAGGCCCAGAGTCTGAGGGAGAGAGGCCCAGAGTCTGAGGGAGAGAGAGGCCCAGAGTCTGGGGGAGAGAGGCCCAGAGTCTGGGGGAGAGAGGCCCAGAGTCTGGGGGAGAGAGAGGCCCAGAGTCTGGGGGAGAGAGGCCCAGAGTCTGGGGGAGAGAGAGGCCCAGAGTCTGAGGGAGAGAGGCCCAGAGTCTGAGGGAGAGAGGCCCAGAGTCTGGGGGAGAGAGGCCCAGAGTCTGGGGGAGAGAGGCCCAGAGTCTGAGGGGAGAGAGGCCCAGAGTCTGAGGGAGAGAGGCCCAGAGTCTGAGGGAGAGAGAGGCCCAGAGTCTGAGGGGAGAGAGGCCCAGAGTCTGAGGGAGAGAGGCCCAGAGTCTGAGGGGAGAGAGGCCCAGAGTCTGGGGGAGAGAGGCCCAGAGTCTGGGGGGAGAGAGGCCCAGAGTCTGAGGGGAGAGAGGCCCAGAGTCTGAGGGAAGGGAGGCCCAGAGTCTGGGGGAGAGAGAGGCCCAGAGTCTGAGGGAGAGAGGCCCAGAGTCTGAGGGAGAGAGGCCCAGAGTCTGGGGGAGAGAGAGGCCCAGAGTCTGAGGGAGAGAGGCCCAGAGTCTGAGGGAGAGAGGCCCAGAGTCTGGGGGAGAGAGGCCCAGAGTCTGGGGGAGAGAGGCCCAAAGTCTGAGGGGAGAGAGGCCCAGAGTCTGAGGGAGAGAGGCCCAGAGTCTGAGGGAGAGAGAGGCCCAGAGTCTGAGGGGAGAGAGGCCCAGAGTCTGGGGGAGAGAGAGGCCCAGAGTCTGAGGGGAAGAGAGGCCCAGAGTCTGAGGGGAGAGAGGCCCAGAGTCTGGGGGAGAGAGAGGCCCAGAGTCTGAGGGAGAGAGGCCCAGAGTCTGGGGGAGAGAGAGGCCCAGAGTCTGAGGGGAAGAGAGGCCCAGAGTCTGAGGGAGAGAGGCCCAGAGTCTGAGGGAGAGAGGCCCAGAGTCTGGGGGAGAGAGGCCCAGAGTCTGGGGGAGAGAGGCCCAGAGTCTGGGGGGAGAGAGGCCCAGAGTCTGGGGGAGAGAGGACCAGAGTCTGAGGGGAGAGAGGCCCAGAGTCTGAGGGAGAGAGGCCCAGAGTCTGAGGGAGAGAGAGGCCCAGAGTCTGAGGGGAGAGAGGCCCAGAGTCTGGGGGAGAGAGAGGCCCAGAGTCTGAGGGGAAGAGAGGCCCAGAGTCTGAGGGGAGAGAGGCCCAGAGTCTGGGGGAGAGAGAGGCCCAGAGTCTGAGGGAGAGAGGCCCAGAGTCTGGGGGAGAGAGGCCCAGAGTCTGAGGGAGAGAGAGGCCCAGAGTCTGAGGGGAGAGAGGCCCAGAGTCTGGGGGAGAGAGGCCCAGAGTCTGAGGGGAGAGAGGCCCAGAGTCTGGGGGAGAGAGGCCCAGAGTCTGGGGGAGAGAGGCCCAGAGTCTGAGGGAGAGAGAGGCCCAGAGTCTGAGGGAGAGAGGCCCAGAGTCTAAGGGGAGAGAGGCCCAGAGTCTGGGGGAGAGAGGCCCAGAGTCTGGGGGAGAGAGAGGCCCAGAGTCTAAGGGGAGAGAGGCCCAGAGTCTGGGGGGAGAGAGGCCCAGAGTCTGGGGGAGAGAGGCCCAGAGTCTAAGGGGAGAGAGGCCCAGAGTCTGGGGGAGAGAGGCCCAGAGTCTGGGGGAGAGAGAGGCCCAGAGTCTGGGGGAGAGAGGCTCAGAGTCTGGGGGAGAGAGAGGCCCAGAGTCTGGGGGGGAGAGAGGCCCAGAGTCTGGGGGGAGAGAGGCCCAGAGTCTGAGGGGGAGAGGCCCAGAGTCTGAGGGAGAGAAGCCCAGAGTCTGAGGGAGAGAGGCCCAGAGTCTGAGGGAGAGAGGCCCAGAGTCTGGAGGGAGAGAGGCCCAGAGTCTGAGGGAGAGAAGCCCAGAGTCTGAGGGAGAGAGGCCCAGAGTCTGGAGGGAGAGAGGCCCAGAGTCTGAGGGAGAGAGGCCCAGAGTCTGAGGGGAGAGAGGCCCAGAGTCTGGGGGGAGAGAGGCCCAGAGTCTGAGGGAGAGAGGCCCAGAGTCTGAGGGAGAGAGGCCCAGAGTCTGAGGGGAGAGAGGCCCAGAGTCTGGGGGAGAGAAGCCCAGAGTCTGGGGGAGAGAGGCCCAGAGTCTGAGGGGGAGAGAGGCCCAGAGTCTGGGGGGAGAGAGGCCCAGAGTCTGAGGGGAGAGAGGCCCAGAGTCTGAGGGAGAGAGGCCCAGAGTCTGGGGGGAGAGAGGCCCAGAGTCTGGGGGGAGAGAGGCCCAGAGTCTGAGGGAGAGAGGCCCAGAGTCTGAGGGAGAGAGGCCCAGAGTCTGAGGGGAGAGAGGCCCAGAGTCTGAGGGGGAGAGAGGCCCAGAGTCTGAGGGAGAGAGGCCCAGAGTCTGAGGGAGAGAGGCCCAGAGTCTGGGGGGAGAGAGGCCCAGAGTCTGGGGGAGAGAAGCCCAGAGTCTGGGGGGAGAGAGGCCCAGAGTCTGAGGGGAGAGAGGCCCAGAGTCTGGGGGAGAGAGGCCCAGAGTCTGGGGGGGGAGAGAGGCCCAGAGTCTGAGGGAGAGAGGCCCAGAGTCTGGGGGAGAGAGGCCCAGAGTCTAAGGGGAGAGAGGCCCAGAGTCTGGGGGAGAGAAGCCCAGAGTCTGGGGGAGAGAGGCCCAGAGTCTGGGGGGAGAGAGGCCCAGAGTCTGAGGGGAGAGAGGCCCAGAGTCTGGGGGAGAGAGGCCCAGAGTCTGGGGGAGAGAGGCCCAGAGTCTGAGGGGAGAGAGGCCCAGAGTCTGAGGGAGAGAGGCCCAGAGTCTAAGGGGAGAGAGGCCCAGAGTCTGGGGGAGAGAGGCCCAGAGTCTGAGGGAGAGAGGCCCAGAGTCTGGGGGAGAGAAGCCCAGAGTCTGGGGGGAGAGAGGCCCAGAGTCTGAGGGGAGAGAGGCCCAGAGTCTGGGGGAGAGAGGCCCAGAGTCTGGGGGGGGAGAGAGGCCCAGAGTCTGAGGGAGAGAGGCCCAGAGTCTGGGGGAGAGAGGCCCAGAGTCTAAGGGGAGAGAGGCCCAGAGTCTGGGGGAGAGAGGCCCAGAGTCTGGGGGAGAGAGAGAGGCCCAGAGTCTGGGGGAGAGAGGCCCAGAGTCTGAGGGGAGAGAGGCCCAGAGTCTGAGGGAGAGAGGCCCAGAGTCTGGGGGAGAGAGAGAGGCCCAGAGTCTGGGGGGAGAGAGGCCCAGAGTCTGGGGGAGAGAGAGAGGCCCAGAGTCTGGGGGAGAGAGGCCCAGAGTCTGGGGGGAGAGAGGCCCAGAGTCTGAGGGGAGAGAGGCCCAGAGTCTGAGGGGAGAGAGGCCCAGAGTCTGGGGGAGAGAGGCCCAGAGTCTGAGGGAGAGAGGCCCAGAGTCTGAGGGGGGAGAGAGGCCCAGAGTCTGGGGGGAGAGAGGCCCAGAGTCTGAGGGGAGAGAGGCTCAGAGTCTGAGGGAGAGAGGCCCAGAGTCTGAGGGGGAGAGAGGCCCAGAGTCTGAGGGGAGAGAGGCCCAGAGTCTGGGGGAGAGAGGCCCAGAGTCTGAGGGGAGAGAGGCCCAGAGTCTGGGGGAGAGAGGCCCAGAGTCTGAGGGAGAGAGGCCCAGAGTCTGGGGGGAGAGAGGCCCAGAGTCTGAGGGGAGAGAGGCCCAGAGTCTGAGGGAGAGAGGCCCAGAGTCTGGGGGGAGAGAGGCCCAGAGTCTGGGGGAGAGAGGCCCAGAGTCTGAGGGGAGAGAGGCCCAGAGTCTGAGGGAGAGAGGCCCAGAGTCTGAGGGGAGAGAGGCCCAGAGTCTGGGGGGGGAGAGAGGCCCAGAGTCTGAGGGGAGAGAGGCCCAGAGTCTGGGGGAGAGAGGCCCAGAGTCTGGGGGGAGAGAGGCCCAGAGTCTGAGGGGAGAGAGGCCCAGAGTCTGAGGGGAGAGAGGCCCAGAGTCTGAGGGGAGAGAGGCCCAGAGTCTGGGGGAGAGAGGCCCAGAGTCTGAGGGGAGAGAGGCCCAGAGTCTGAGGGAGAGAGGCCCAGAGTCTGGGGGAGAGAGAGGCCCAGAGTCTGGGGGGAGAGAGGCCCAGAGTCTGGGGGAGAGAGGCCCAGAGTCTGAGGGGAGAGAGGCCCAGAGTCTGAGGGAGAGAGGCTCAGAGTCTGGGGGGGGAGAGAGGCCCAGAGTCTGAGGGGGAGAGAGGCTCAGAGTCTGGGGGAGAGAGGCCCAGAGTCTGGGGGGAGAGAGGCCCAGAGTCTGAGGGGGAGAGAGGCTCAGAGTCTGGGGGAGAGAGGCCCAGAGTCTGGGGGGAGAGAGGCCCAGAGTCTGGGGGAGAGAGGCCCAGAGTCTGGGGGAGAGAGGCCCAGAGTCTGAGGGAGAGAGGCCCAGAGTCTGGGGGGGGGGAGAGGCCCAGAGTCTGGGGGAGAGAGGCCCAGAGTCTGGGGGGGGAGAGAGGCCCAGAGTCTGGGGGGAGAGAGGCCCAGAGTCTGGGGGGAGAGAGGCCCAGAGTCTGGGGGGGAGAGAGGCCCAGAGTCTGGGGGGAGAGAAGCCCAGAGTCTGGGGGAGAGAGGCCCAGAGTCTGGGGGAGAGAGAGGCCCAGAGTCTGAGGGAGAGAGGCCCAGAGTCTGGGGGGAGAGAGGCCCAGAGTCTGGGGGGAGAGAAGCCCAGAGTCTGGGGGGAGAGAGGCCCAGAGTCTGAGGGGAGAGAGGCCCAGAGTCTGAGGGAGAGAGGCCCAGAGTCTGGGGGGAGAGAGGCCCAGAGTCTGAGGGAGAGAGGCCCAGAGTCTGGGGGGAGAGAGGCCCAGAGTCTGGGGGAGAGAGGCCCAGAGTCTGGGGGGAGAGAGGCCCAGAGTCTGAGGGGAGAGAGGCCCAGAGTCTGAGGGAGAGAGGCCCAGAGTCTGGGGGGAGAGAGGCCCAGAGTCTGGGGGAGAGAGGCCCAGAGTCTGGGGGGAGAGAGGCCCAGAGTCTGAGGGGAGAGAGAGGCCCAGAGTCTGAGGGGAGAGAGGCCCAGAGTCTGGGGGAGAGAGGCCCAGAGTCCGGGGGGAGAGAGGCCCAGAGTCTGGGGGAGAGAGGCCCAGAGTCCGGGGGGAGAGAGGCCCAGAGTCCGGGGGGAGAGAGGCCCAGAGTCTGAGGGGAGAGAGGCCCAGAGTCTGAGGGAGAGAGGCCCAGAGTCCGGGTGGATCTGCGGCGGGAAAGCGCTAACCTCCGCATGTTTTAAACTTCCTTCTGCTTCTTTTCAGTCTAAGTTTCTGTTTTTGCAGTGACGATGTTAAACTTCACCAAACCCGAATGTAACATTTGCCCCAAACTGTTGTTACTGAAGAGTCAAACCTCCGCCCGGAGCTCCTCGTCCGCACAGGGGCTCGTTTTAAAGTAAAGTTCGGTGTTTTCAGACGGAGCTCTGGTGAACCCTCTGACCTTACCTTTAAACCGGTACGTCTCGGTACAAAACCCGCTGAAAGTGGACAGAAAGTCTCCCGTGACTCACCCATGTCCCCCCCGTGACTCACCCATGTCCCCCCCGTGACTCACCCATGTCCCGGGCAGAGGCTCCGCGCGGTTATTTCTCTGTAAATCTGGAAAGTTTTCAAAGATTTGGGGAAACAGCAGGAGCTAATTCGGCTAATGCTAAACCCGGAAGTAACGGACTGAAAACATCCGCTTCTTCTTCTTCGTGGATAGTGCTCTATCGCAGATGGCAGTGAAGGTGCATTACCGCCACCTACTGGATCCGCGAATTCTCTTTTGTTTTAACCTCTTACCCCCCGTCTTAACTGAGCCCATTATCTCCAGGTCAGCTTTACCCAAATCTAAAAGCTTCTCGACTCGATAAACCTCATTTGTAAGCTAAGACCCTCACTTTTGGGAGGTATTTTTGTTATGATTCTGTCACGTTTTTGTTGCGTTTTCGTAAAAAAAAACAAAATGTTGCTCTTTTATCTGTTTTTGTGCCACATTTTTTAGATCTTTGTTCTACTGTGTTTGTGTAACTTTTTTTTGCCATGTTTTTGTTGCTTTTTTGGAACACTTTTAGAAACTATCGTCGGTTGAGGTGGGTGTTAAGAGGTTAACAATGATCCATCAGTCTGGGGCTGCGGCGGCTGGAGCCAGGGGCGGACCGAGCTTTACCCAAATCTAAAAGCTTAAAAGAAAATCATCAAAATAGCGAGAAAAAGAGGATGAAAAGTCAACAAAAACCTGAGAAAAAATGATTAAAAAAACAACAAAAATATGACAAATGTGGCGACGTGACGAAAAGTTCCCGTCACTTTTGTAGGTCTTAGCTTTCAAATGAGGCGTCGCATTGTTGATCTCCAGTCGAGAAGCTTTTAGATTTGGGTAAAGCCCAGTATAAAAACAGCATGAATCTAAAAGGAATTCCGTGGAGTATGGTGCACCACAAGGCTCAGTTTTGGGACCGTTATTATTTATTATTTATATGAATGATTTTGCTTCTGTTTCCACGACCGCCTTTCCCGTGGGGGCGGGGCTAAAACTCCCACCTGAACGGAGCCCATTTTCTCCAGTTTGACTTTACCCTAATCTAAAAAGGAAAGAAAAGCACCAAAAATGTGACAAAAACTCAACAAAAATGTGACAAAAACTCAACAAAAATGTGACAAAAACTCAACAAAAATGTGACAAAAACTCAACAAAAATGTGACAAAAACTCAACAAAAAATTACAAAAATTCAACAAAAAAATGACAAAAAATTCAGCAACAATGTGAGGAAAAGGGTCAGTTTTGTGGGTCTTAGCTTTCAAATGAGGCGTCCCACAGCCGAAAGAGGACAGAATGCATTTGGTTTAGGCGGGGGGTCAGAGGTTAAAATATGTATTTGTGGAAGTGTCACAATGACGCTGATTTGGGCCGGGCTGGTCCGAGTCCAGGGCGGTTTTTCAGTCCCAGTCCGGCCCCGGCTGGAGTCGAAGAAGAACAAATCCATCCATGCGTGTTTGTGTCTTCTTTACCCAGAACCCATGTTAGTTCTGTCCAAACGGGGAAGGCGGGGGCAACCTCACAAATACCACGAGAGAAAAACAAACTCAAACCCACTCATGCCCATCGTCTATGCAGTGTCAGTGTGAGCAGTCCTTCACAAACACACGTGAACCTGCTGGATTATCGTCACCGCTTTCTCTCACTTTTCTGCTGTTCTTTTGTTGCGTTTTCATGCTCGTTTTCCTCCCGTTTTCATTGCTATTCTGACCATTCTAAGTGTTTTGGATTTGGGTGAAGGCGGGGGTTAAGAGGTGACAGTAACATCACTCTTCTGGTTCAGACCTGGCGGAGATAAGACAAAGATAAAGAGGACGGTGTGTGGTCAAACAGTAATCTGCTCATAATCCGCTGTAATCCTGCCCTAATGGGATTCAGTCCAAGACACTCCTTCACTTCAGTCACAGAGCGTCACCGGAGAGGGACGTGAAACTCTTTCCTCTGACGCTTCACCTGAAAGTCTTTCCTCTTCAGCTTCACCAGTGACGGACGAGAAGCTCTTTCCTCTTCAGCTTCACCAGCGACAGACGTGAAGCTCTTTCCTCTGACGCTTCACCTGAAACTCTTTCCTCTTCAGCGTCACCAACGACGGACGAGAAGCTCTTTCCTCTTCAGCTTCACCAGCGACAGACGTGAAGCTCTTTCCTCTGACACTTCACCTGAAAGTCTTTCCTCTTCAGCTTCACTTTACCTCTAAACTCTTTCCTTGAGTGAAGTTCTGTCTCTCCGTAACCCTGGGCCTCAGGACGGTTCCTCCAGACACTCGTCTCCAAGCGGCTCGTGTTTGTTCATGTGTGACACTGCTTTGATTTAAGTCCTGGACGACTGAGAGCCACCACTGACATGAATCAGCTTTAGGCAAAGTTCACGTTCACGTCGGAAAAGGGGATTTTGTAAAAGTTTGGTTCAAATGGATCCGGAGAAGCAGGACGAGGACGAGGCTTTAGTCCAGGCCCAGGACCCAGACCCGGACCCGGACCCAGAGCGGGACACGGACCCGGACTCCGACCTGGAGCGAGACTCGGACTCAGACCCGGACTCGGACTCCGAGCGGGACCCAGACTCTGAGGCTGAGGAGGACGTGCGAATCTTTAACGCCTGGATGCGACGCTGCAGAGGAGAGGAAACCACCGCCACCGAAGAAGAGGCCGAGCAGGAAATGCCCGAGCGCACAGGAAGTAGGGCAGAGCGACCAGGAAGTAGGGCAGAGCGACCAGGAAGTAGAGCAGAGCGAACAGGAAGTAGGGCAGAGCGAACAGGAAGTAGAGCAGAGCGAACAGGAAGTAGAGCAGAGCGTACAGGAAGTAGAGCAGAGCGACCAGGAAGCAGAATGAGCCTGGAGCCGCCTCCTCGCCCGGGCCGCCGCGCCTCTCTGCCGTGTCCGGTAAGATCTCGACGGTCACTACGCGGGTCGATATAGACCACAATGCACTGGGAGAGTGGGAGGAGTCTGACAGAGACTGGTCTTTAAACTAAACACAACACGACTGAATGAAATCAGCTGTTTCAGTCACATGTTTACGGTTGCGGTGAAAATATGCTAACGTTAGCTGCTAACCTTTTTAAATCACCATTAGCTTCCTCTCTCGGACTAAGATGGACACGGTGGCGCCGCGGTTAGCGCTCGTGCCTCACAGCTCGAAGGTAAAAGTGGTGTGACGTAAACAAACTAATCCTGAATGAATCTGCTAACGACAGGTGTCTGAGTTTATCTTCCTGACAGCTAGCATGACAGCTAGCATGACAGCTAGCATGACAGCCAGCTGTGTCTCCTCTACACCCGACTGTCAAACACAATCCCTGACAGCTGCGCAGGAGGTCGGCGTGACTTCACGTCGTCTCAACGCACGGATGTAAATAATGGAACTGTTGCCACATTCGAGCGTCTTTTTTAATTTTTTTTATCAGTATATGTCTTCAAAGAGCATCGCTGCTGCGCGAGCAATGTGAGTCACTGAGCGTCAATCTAGTAATAAATAATAATAATGAATAAACTTATTATCCTCTGTACTTCAATTTGCCTCATTGACATCAGATAATGTCAAGTCAATCTAGTAATGTTTTGAATCCATTTATGATGCGTCTCTCGTGGAAAACAATAATGGGCAAATAAAATGGTTGCTCAAAGCGCTTTAGAGCGAGGAACTCTTTGCTTTTCCACTCGCTCATGCACCAGCTCGAAGACATAAAAGTGCTGGACTCGAACCTCTGACTCTCTGATTATAGAGCACCCCCTTAACTGTCTGTGCCACAGTCAGCCTGTGTTCACCAGTGACAGGTCTGTGGCTGTCGTTCTGGAGTTTCATGCTCATTTCAGACACGGCTAAGTCGTATGTTTTGGATCAGAGGTCGTCTGCGTCTGTCGATGGGAATAATCAAAGTCTGTAAAACTAAGGGCCTTTATTTAACCAGGATATTCCCACTGAGATTAAGGATGTCTTCAGAAACAGAGAACATGTAAACACACAGAACAGGCAGGTGGGAATTGAACCCAGAGCTGATCACCGTGAGGCGTGAGCTCTAACCTCTGCGCCACCACATGCATTACATTGCACTGTTTCCACGAGAGACGCAGCATAAACGGATTCAAAATATTACTAGATTGACTTGACATGATCTCGCCAACTCCAATGAGGCAAATTGAAGTACAGAGGATAATAGTTAAGTAAATCTTCAGACAGTGCATTAGTGAACAAGTGAGACTGGGGCTGCGTCTGAAACCATCACATTATCTCCTCTAAGCTCTAACACCAGCAACTGACCTTTAACCTTTCATAGGTCGACTGTTAGATCTGTGCAGTACTAGAGCTTCAGCTGCATTTGAACAATCCGTCCGTCCTTAAACAGGGGAAAGGGAAGTGACATCACCAACAGCTGTTTTTCTTCTTCTTTAAAGTTATTGGTGGAGTGCATGTCGCCCCCTAGTGTCCAACAACAACATAGTGTCCAAACAAAGACATTTAAGGAGAAAAATAAATCCAAATGATCCAAACATTTCCCTTTAGTGTTATTTTATTTCAACAGCTGTTTCTTAAAGCGACAGCAGCAAATGATCCATGTGGCTTAAGTTTCTACTAAATGAAAACAAAAGCATTTAATCTGTTTCCTGAGTTTCCTCTTTAACACTGACATGTGACTGAGCTGTGGGGACGACACCAGAGGTCCCTATGCTAAAGTGGCTATGATAGTTAGCACCAGAGGTCCCTATGCTAAAGTGGCTATGATAGTTAGCATCAGAGGTCCCTATGCTAAAGTGGCTATGATAGTTAGCATCAGAGGTCCCTATGCTAAAGTGGCTATGATAGTTAGCATCAGAGGTCCCTATGCTAAAGTGGCTATGATAGTTAGCATCAGAGGTCCTTATGCTAAAGTGGCTATGATAGTTAGCACCAGAGGTCCCTATGCTAAAGTGGCTATGATAGTTAGCATCAGAGGTCCCTATGCTAAAGTGGCTATGATAGTTAGCATCAGAGGTCCCTATGCTAAAGTGGCTATGATAGTTAGCACCAGAGGTCCCTATGCTAAAGTGGCTATGATAGTTAGCATCAGAGGTCCCTATGCTAAAGTGGCTATGATAGTTAGCACCAGAGGTCCCTATGCTAAAGTGGCTATGATAGTTAGCATCAGAGGTCCCTATGCTAAAGTGGCTATGATAGTTAGCATCAGAGGCCCCTATGCTAAAGTGGCTATGATAGTTAGCACCAGAGGTCTCTATGCTAAAGTAGCTATGATAGTTAGCATCAGAGGTCTCTATGCTAAAGTGGCTATGATAGTTAGCATCAGAGGTCCCTATGCTAAAGTAGCTATGATAGTTAGCATCAGAGGTCTCTATGCTAAAGTGGCTATGATAGTTAGCACCAGAGGTCCCTATGCTAAAGTGGCTATGATAGTTAGCATCAGAGGTCCCTATGCTAAAGTGGCTATGATAGTTAGCATCAGAGGCCCCTATGCTAAAGTGGCTATGATAGTTAGCATCAGAGGTCCCTATGCTAAAGTGGCTATGATAGTTAGCACCAGAGGTCCCTATGCTAAAGTGGCTATGATAGTTAGCATCAGAGGTCCCTATGCTAAAGTGGCTATGATAGTTAGCACCAGAGGTCCCTATGCTAAAGTGGCTATGATAGTTAGCATCAGAGGTCCCTATGCTAAAGTGGCTATGATAGTTAGCATCAGAGGCCCCTATGCTAAAGTGGCTATGATAGTTAGCACCAGAGGTCTCTATGCTAAAGTAGCTATGATAGTTAGCATCAGAGGTCTCTATGCTAAAGTGGCTATGATAGTTAGCATCAGAGGTCCCTATGCTAAAGTAGCTATGATAGTTAGCATCAGAGGTCTCTATGCTAAAGTGGCTATGATAGTTAGCACCAGAGGTCCCTATGCTAAAGTGGCTATGATAGTTAGCATCAGAGGTCCCTATGCTAAAGTGGCTATGATAGTTAGCATCAGAGGCCCCTATGCTAAAGTGGCTATGATAGTTAGCACCAGAGGTCACTATGCTAAAGTGGCTATGATAGTTAGCATCAGAGGTCCCTATGCTAAAGTGGCTATGATAGTTAGCACCAGAGGTCCCTATGCTAAAGTGGCTATGATAGTTAGCATCAGAGGTCCCTATGCTAAAGTGGCTATGATAGTTGGCATCAGAAGTCACTATGCTAAAGTGGCTATGATAGTTAGCACCAGAGGTCACTATGCTAAAGTGGCTATGATAGTTAGCATCAGAGGTCCCTATGCTAAAGTGGCTATGATAGTTAGCACCAGAGGTCCCTATGCTAAAGTGGCTATGATAGTTAGCATCAGAGGTCCCTATGCTAAAGTGGCTATGATAGTTAGCACCAGAGGTCCCTATGCTAAAGTGGCTATGATAGTTAGCATCAGAGGTCCCTATGCTAAAGTGGCTATGATAGTTAGCATCAGAGGTCCCTATGCTAAAGTGGCTATGCTAGTTAGCATCAGAGGTCTCTATGCTAAAGTGGCTATGATAGTTAGCACCAGAGGTCCCTATGCTAAAGTGGCTATGATAGTTAGCATCAGAGGTCCCTATGCTAAAGTGGCTATGATAGTTAGCATCAGAGGCCCCTATGCTAAAGTGGCTATGATAGTTAGCATCAGAGGTCCCTATGCTAAAGTGGCTATGATAGTTAGCATCAGAGGTCCCTATGCTAAAGTGGCTATGCTAGTTAGCATCAGAGGTCCCTATGCTAAAGTGGCTATGATAGTTAGCATCAGAGGCCCCTATGCTAAAGTGGCTATGATAGTTAGCATCAGAGGTCCCTATGCTAAAGTGGCTATGATAGTTAGCATCAGAGGCCCCTATGCTAAAGTGGCTATGATAGTTAGCATCAGAGGTCCCTATGCTAAAGTGGCTATGATAGTTGGCATCAGAAGTCACTATGCTAAAGTGGCTATGATAGTTAGCACCAGAGGTCACTATGCTAAAGTGGCTATGATAGTTAGCATCAGAGGTCCCTATGCTAAAGTGGCTATGATAGTTAGCATCAGAGGCCCCTATGCTAAAGTGGCTATGATAGTTAGCATCAGAGGTCCCTATGCTAAAGTGGCTATGATAGTTAGCATCAGAGGTCCCTATGCTAAAGTGGCTATGATAGTTAGCATCAGAGGTCCCTATGCTAAAGGGGCTATGATAGTTAGCATCAGAGGTCCCTATGCTAAAGTGGCTATGATAGTTAGCACCACAGGTCCCTATGCTAAAGTGGCTATGATAGTTAGCATCAGAGGTCTCTATGCTAAAGTGGCTATGATAGTTAGCACCAGAAGTCCCTATGCTAAAGTGGCTATGATAGTTAGCATCAGAGGTCTCTATGCTAAAGTGGCTATGATAGTTAGCACCAGAGGTCTCTATGCTAAAGTGGCTATGATAGTTAGCATCAGAGGCCCCATGCTAAAGTGGCTATGATAGTTAGCATCAGAGGTCTCTATGCTAAAGTGGCTATGATAGTTAGCATCAGAGGTCCCTATGCTAAAGTGGCTATGATAGTTACCACCAGAGGTCACTATGCTAAAGTGGCTATGATAGTTAGCATCAGAGGTCCCTATGCTAAAGTGGCTATGATAGTTAGCACCAGAGGTCCCTATGCTAAAGTGGCTATGATAGTTAGCACCAGAGGTCCCTATGCTAAAGTGGCTATGATAGTTAGCATCAGAGGTCCCTATGCTAAAGTGGCTATGATAGTTAGCACCAGAGGTCCCTATGCTAAAGTGGCTATGATAGTTAGCACCAGAGGTCCCTATGCTACAGTGGCTATGATAGTTAGCACCAGAGGTCCCTATGCTAAAGTGGCTATGATAGTTAGCATCGAGGCTCTTTTCCTAACTACTTCCTAACTGACGGACCAATTCGGAAGCATCTTGCCATGGCGGACGCTGACGCACGTCCGGTTTGGCGTAAGAGCTCCATCTGCTTGTTTCGGACGGAGCCGACACCTTTGGTAGATCAAATTGCGGAGTGTTCCATTAAGCATCTGCGCTGAGGTGCTGTCCTCAAAAGCTCCACATTAGCGCAGCAGCGATGCTCTTAATAGCCTACTGATGAAAAAATAAAATAAAAAAAGACGCTCAAATGTGGCAAAAGCTCCATTATTTACATCCGTGCATTAAAACTACGCCGTGACGTCAGGCCGACCTCCTGCGCAGCTGTCAGGGATGTCAGGTGAAGAGGAGACACAGCTGGCTGTCATGCTAGCTGTCAGGAAGATAAACTCGGACACCGGCGGGCTTGTTAGCTTTAGCCTGCTAGCTTCTTTGTGTTATTAGCGCTGATTTCCATTAATTGCAACAAGACCTTTTTAAATGTCAGAATTCAACATTTGTTCTTCTCGTTGATCCTCAGTCAGTCACATTTAGTCCCAGGTTCATGGTGATATAGTTGTGGTTCACTGTATGTTTGTGTGAGAGAAGAAGAAGAAGATCTTTATTTATAAAGCGCCTTTCACAGACATGGCCACAAAGCGCTTTACAGGAGACAGTTGTACAGTCACTCCACACTCATTTGTAGCTTCAGCGCCCCCTGGGGGAGACTGACAGAAGCGCTTTCGCGACTACACACGTCTGCGCCAACGGACCCTCTGACACCACCATACATTCACTCACTCACATCATTCATCCTGGCCTATTGTGCATGTTTTTAGTGGTAGGAGAAACCGGAGTACCCGGAGGAAACCTACGCAGACACGGGGAGAACACGCAAACGAACTTGAATCTCGAATGCTATTGTGTTAAATATCTGTGGACATGTCGTCTAATGTGCACTTTAAGGCTGTTGTGTGAACGTTTGTTACAGTCGACACTCTCCTCCATGACGCTGTGTCGGCTGCACGTTTCCACGGCGACCCCGGTCACGGCCAAGGTCCTGCTGCAGCGCTCGTCTTCTCGCCGCCTGCTACCATCGCCGCAGGAAGTCCCGCCCCCTCCGGGAGAGAGAGAGAGGAGAGGCTCGCTCGCCTTTGTGCACGCCCCGCCCACCATCCCCGAGAGACCCGCCCCCGAACCCGAAAGACCCGCCCCCAAACCCGGCCCGGAATCGAAGCCTCGAGTGGAACCGAGCAAAGGACTTGCGGAAAAACGTGGCCATTTCAGGCGGAGGAACGTCATGTCTCTGGTACGAACCCAACGAACCCCTAACGAACCCCAACGAACCCTAACGAACCCCAACGAACCCTAACGAACCCTTAACGAACCCTTAACGAACCCCA
Source organism: Gobius niger (assembly GCF_951799975.1). Lineage (NCBI taxonomy): Eukaryota > Metazoa > Chordata > Actinopteri > Gobiiformes > Gobiidae > Gobius > Gobius niger. The sequence continues at coordinate 91,144 of NW_027639323.1, read as the reverse complement.
ACGAACCCTAATGAACCCTAACGAACCCTAATGAGCCCCAACGAACCCTAACAAACCCTAACGAACCCTAATGAACCCTAACCTGTCCCTCCCCATCACCCCAGGCCTAACCCTAACGATTAGTACATTTACATGTTTTTCTTGTGTTGTGCGTCTGATACATTTGTCATGGTTTGTTTGTTTGTTTGTTTGTTTGTTTGTTTGTTTGTTTGTTTGTTTGTTGTTCCAGAGCGACGCAGACTCCGTTTGTCTGATTTGTCATAATGACCTCAAACTCGGAACAGGAGGAACTCGAGAACTGCAGTGTTCACATACTTTCCACAAAGAGGTACAATTATTACTACAACTACAACGATTAAGACGAGTATTACTATTACTACTACGATTATTACTATTACTACGATTAAAACGAGTATTACTACAACTACAACGATTACAACGATTATTACTATTACTACAACGATTACAACGATTATTACTATTACTACTACGATTATTACTACAACTACAACGATTACAACGATTATTACTACAACTACAACGATTATTACTATTACTACAACGAGTACAACGATTAAGACGAGTATTACTATTACTACTATGGTTATTACTATTACTACAACTACTACGATTAAGACGAGTATTACTACAACTACAACGATTATTACTACTACAATTATTACCACTACTACTATGGTTATTACTATTACTACTATGGTTATTACTATTACTACTATGGTTATTACTATTACTACTATGGTTATTACTATTACTACTATGGTTATTACTATTACTACTATGGTTATTACTATTATTACTATGGTTATTACTATTATTACTATGGTTATTACTATTATTACTATGGTTATTACTATTATTACTATGGTTATTACTATTACTACTATGGTTATTACTATTATTACTATGGTTATTACTATTATTACTATGTTATTACTATTATTACTATGGTTATTACTATTATTACTATGGTTATTACTATTATTACTATGGTTATTACTATTATTACTATGGTTATTACTATTACTACTATGGTTATTACTATTATTACTATGGTTATTACTATTACTACTATGTTATTACTATTATTACTATGGTTATTACTATTATTACTATGGTTATTACTATTATTACTATGGTCATTACTATTACTACAACGATTACTACTATTACTACAACAATTATTACTATTACTACAACAATTATTACTATTATTACTATGGTTATTACTATTACTACAACGATTACTACTATTTCAACAACAATTATTTCTATTACTACTATGGTTATTACTATTACTACAACGATTACTACTATTTCAACAACAATTATTACTATTACTACTATGGTTATTACTATTACTACAACGATTACAATGATTATTACTATTACTACTATCACTACTACGATTATTACTATTACTACTACGATTATTACTATTACTACTACGATTATTACTGTTACTATGATTATAACTATAGTTATGATTATTACTGTTACTACTATGATTATTACTATCACTATGATTATTACTGTTACTACGGTTATTACTATCACTATGATTATTACTATCACTATGATTATTACTGTTACTACTATGATTATTACTGTTACAACGATTATTACTGTTACTACGATTATTACTATCACTATGATTATTACTGTTACTACGATTATTGCTATCACTATGATTATTACTATCACTATGATTATTACTATTACTACGATTGTTACTATTACTACGATTGTTACTATTACTATGATTATTACTATTACTACGATTGTTACTATCACCATGATTATTACTATTACTACGATTATTACTATCACTATGATTATTACTATTACTACGATTATTACTATCACTATGGTTATTACTATTACTACTATGATTATTACTATTACTACGATGATTATTACTATTACTACGATTATTACTGTTACTACGATTATTACTGTTACAACGATTATTACTGTTACTACGATTATTACTATTACTATGATTATTACTATCACTATGATTATTACTATTACTACGATTGTTACTATCACTATGATTATTACTATTACTATGATTATTACTATCACTATGATTATTACTATTACTACGATTGTTACTATCACTATGATTATTACTATTACTATGATTATTACTATCACTACGATTATTACTATCACTATGATTATTACTGTTACTACTATGATTATTACTATTACTGCGATTGTTAGTGTTACAACGATTATTACTGTTACTACGATTATTACTGTTACAACGATTATTACTGTTACTATGATTATTACTGTTACTACGATTATTACTATTACTATGATTATTACTGTTACTACTATGATTATTACTATTACTATGATTATTACTGTTACAACGATTATTACTGTTACAATGATTATTACTGTTACTATGATTATTACTGTTACTACGATTATTACTATCACTATGATTATTACTGTTACTACTATGATTATTACTATTACTATGATTATTACTGTTACAACGATTATTACTGTTACAACGATTATTACTGTTACTACGGTTATTACTATCACTATGATTATTGCTATTACTACGATTGTTACTATTACTATGATTATTACTATCACTACGATTATTACTATCACGGCTGATTATTACTATTACTACTATTATTATTACTATTACTACTACGATTATTACTATTACTACTATGGTTATTACTATTACTACTACGATTATTACTATTACTATGATTATTACTGTTACTACGATTATTACTATTACTATGGTTATTACTGTCACTACTACGATAATTACAACAAGGGTTAGGACCTGATCCTCCTCAGACGCCTCTGGCCTCAGACTAAACTATGTTGTTGCAGAAATAAGTTATTTTAATTATTGTCGTGTATAATAATAAGTGCTTTATTCCCACCATTACACATCATAGTAGTTGTACATGTTTTGTGTTCCAGTGTATCGAGGAGTACCTGTGGCGGAGGCAGGCGTGTCCCACGTGTCACGTCCAGGTGTCCCTGCCTCAGACTCTGCTCTGGGCAAGCGTGCCCTAGACTCCCATCATGCACCTGGACTCCCATCATGCACCTGGACTCACATCATGCACCTGGACTCAGACTCCCATCATGCACCTGGACTCCCATCATGCACCTGCACTCCCATCATGCACCTGGACTCCCATCATGCACCTGGACTCCCATCATGCACCTGGACTCCCATCATGCACCTGGACTCACATCATGCACCTGGACTCCCATCATGCACCTGGACTCACATCATGCACCTGGACTCACATCATGCACCTGGACTCACATCATGCACCTGGACTCAGACTCCCATCATGCACCTGGACTCCCATCATGCACCTGGACTCCCATCATGCACCTGCACTCCCATCATGCACCTGGACTCCCATCATGCACCTGGACTCCCATCATGCACCTGGACTCCCATCATGCACCTGGACTCCCATCATGCACCTGGACTCACATCATGCACCTGGACTCCCATCATGCACCTGGACTCCCATCATGCACCTGGACTCCCATCATAGACCTGGACTCACATCATGCACCTGGACTCCCATCATGCACCTGGACTCACATCATGCACCTGGACTCAGACTCCCATCATGTACCTGGACTCCCATCATGCACCTGGACTCCCATCATGCACCTGGACTCCCATCATGCACCTGGACTCACATCATGCACCTGGACTCCCATCATGCACCTGGACTCCCATCATGCACCTGGACTCACATCATGCACCTGGACTCCCATCATGCACCTGGACTCCCATCATGCACCTGGACTCCCATCATGCATCTGGACTCCCATCATGCACCTGGACTCCCATCATGCACCTGGACTCCCATCATGCACCTGGACTCCCATCATGCACCTGGACTCCAGCTCCCATCATGCACCTGGACTCCCATCATGCACCTGGACTCCCATCATGCACCTGGACTCCCATCATGCACCTGGACTCCCATCATGCACCTGGACTCCCATCATGCACCTGGACTCCCATCATGCACCTGGAATCAGACTCCCATCATGCACCTGGACTCAGACTCCCATCATGCACCTGGACTCCCATCATGCACCTGGACTCCAGCTCCCATCATGCACCTGGACTCCCATCATGCACCTGGACTCCCATCATGCACCTGGACTCCCATCATGCACCTGGACTCCCATCATGCACCTGGACTCAGACTCCCATCATGCACCTGGACTCAGACTCCCATCATGCACCTGGACTCAGACTCCCATCATGCACCTGGACTCCCATCATGCACCTGGACTCCCATCATGCACCTGGACTCCAGCTCCCATCATGCACCTGGACTCCAGCTCCCATCATGCACCTGGACTCCCATCATGCACCTGGACTCCCATCATGCACCTGGACTCCAGCTCCCATCATGCACCTGGACTCCAGCTCCCATCATGCACCTGGACTCCAGCTCCCATCATGCACCTGGACTCCAGCTCCCATCATGCACCTGGACTCCAGCTCCCATCATGCACCTGGACTCCAGCTCCCATCATGCACCTGGACTCCAGCTCCCATCATGCACCTGGACTCCCATCATGCACCTGGACTCCCATCATGCACCTGGACTCAGACTCCCATCATGCACCTGGACTCCAGCTCCCATCATGCACCTGGACTCCCATCATGCACCTGGACTCCCATCATGCACCTGGACTCCCATCATGCACCTGGACTCCCATCATGCACCTGGACTCCCATCATGCACCTGGACTCCCATCATGCACCTGGACTCACATCATGCACCTGGACTCCAGCTCCCATCATGCACCTGGACTCCAGCTCCCATCATGCACCTGGACTCCAGCTCCCATCATGCACCTGGACTCGGGGGGGGGGGGGGGGGCGCAGTGTTCTGGGATCCGGGGGGGGGGGCGCAGTGTTCTGGGACCCCGGGGGGGGGCGCAGTGCTCTGGGAGGCCAGCGGGGGGCGCAGTGTTCTGGGATGCCAGCGGGGGGCGCAGTGTTCTGGGATGCCAGCGGGGGGCGCAGTGCTCTGGGATGCCAGCGGGGGGCGCAGTGTTCTGGGATGCCAGCGGGGGGCGCAGTGTTCTGGGATGCCAGCGGGGGGCGCAGTGTTCTGGGAGGCCAGCGGGGGGCGCAGTGTTCTGACATTAGGTGTTTTAAAGTGTTCCTGATGTTATAATGCTCTGTCTCATATATTGTAAAGAGATTTTTTAAATTAAAAATGAAAACTCTCTCTCTGAGGTTTGTCATTGTCGACTGAACATAAAACATGCTCAATAATCTCCAATGAAAAGGTGAATTATTCATGTTTTATGAATGTATGAAATGATCCGCTCACACTGGTGCCAGAACCAACAAACCACAGTCACGTTGCGAAATAACCTGAGATTTTTTATTAACACGCTTTTCCATAAAAATATGGTGTCACGAAAGAACATGATCCGTATTCACCTTGTTCCGCCCCGCCCACTTTTGCCTCTTTTTACGTTGTCCAGACACTTCCGGTCGAGCGCGAAGCCCGTTCTTTTAAACGGAGAACGAGGGAAAATATTCTCCCAACATGTCAAGGCTTTGTTGTTGTGTAGTAACTGATTTTATGTGGACTTCTCCAGTCCCATGTTAACAGATAGGAGAAAAGGGGCGGGCACAATTAACGGCGACGCCCACACGAGCGAGTCCGTACGAGTCTAAAGCTGCGGCTTTTGTGAATAAAGGTGGAAATTTGGAAAATTGACGAATTTCAGGAAAAACTCTGACTGAGTCCAACATGCTGCCAGGCAAAGAACTCTGGTTATTCTCACGGAGGATGGGCGGGCCACTTACAAGCCACTTACAAGCCACTTACAAGCCGCTTACAAGCCACTTACAGGCCACTTACAAGCCACTTACAAGCCACTTACAAGCCACTTACAAGCCACTTACAAGCCACTTACAAGCCGCTTACAAGCCACTAACAAGACACTTACAAGCCACTTACAAGCCACTTACAAGCCACTTACAAGCCACTAACAAGCCACTTACAAGCCACTTACAAGCCACTTACAAGCCACTTACAAGCCACTTACAAGCCACTAACAAGCCACTAACAAGCCACTTACAAGCCACTTACAAGCCACTTACAAGCCACTTACAAGCCACTTACAAGCCACTTACAAGCCACTTACAAGCCGCTTACAAGCCACTTACAAGCCACTAACAAGCCACTTACAAGCCACTTACAGGCCACTTACAAGCCACTTACAGGCCACTTACAAGCCACTTACAAGCCACTTACAAGCCACTTACAAGCCACTTACAAGCCACTTACAAGCCACTTACAAGCCACTTACAAGCCACTTACAAGCCACTTACAAGCCACTTACAAGCCACTTACAGGCCACTTACAAGCCACTAACAAGCCACTTACAAGCCACTTACAGGCCACTTACAGGCCACTTACAGGCCACTTACAAGCCACTTACAGGCCACTTACAAGCCACTTACAAGCCACTTACAAGCCACTTACAAGCCACTTACAGGCCACTTACAGGCCACTAACAAGCCACTTACAAGCCACTTACAAGCCACTTACAAGCCACTTACAAGCCACTTACAAGCCACTTACAAGCCACTTACAAGCCACTTACAAGCCACTAACAAGCCACTTACGAACCACTTACAAGCCACTTACAAGCCACTTACAGGCCACTTACAAGCCACTTACAAGCCACTTACAAGCCACTTACAAGCCACTTACAGGCCACTTACAGGCCACTAACAAGCCACTTACAAGCCACTTACAAGCCACTTACAAGCCACTTACAAGCCACTTACAAGCCACTTACAAGCCACTTACAAGCCACTTACAAGCCACTTACAAGCCACTTACAGGCCACTTACAGGCCACTAACAAGCCACTTACAAGCCACTTACAAGCCACTTACAAGCCACTTACAAGCCACTTACAAGCCACTTACAAGCCACTTACAAGCCACTTACAAGCCACTTACAAGCCACTTACAAGCCACTTACAAGCCACTTACAAGCCACTTACAAGCCACTTACAGGCCACTTACAAGCCACTTACAAGCCACTTACAAGCCACTTACAAGCCACTTACAGGCCACTAACAAGCCACTTACAGGCCACTTACAAGCCACTTACAGGCCACTTACAGGCCACTTACAAGCCACTTACAAGCCACTTACAAGCCACTTACAGGCCACTTACAAGCCACTTACAGGCCACTTACAAGCCACTTACAAGCCACTTACAAGCCACTTACAAGCCACTTACAGGCCACTTACAGGCCACTAACAAGCCACTTACAAGCCACTTACAAGCCACTTACAAGCCACTTACAAGCCACTTACAGTCCACTTACAAGCCACTTACAAGCCACTTACAAGCCACTTACAAGCCACTTACAGGCCACTAACAAGCCACTTACAGGCCACTTACAAGCCACTTACAGGCCACTTACAAGCCACTTACAAGCCACTTACAAGCCACTAACAAGCCACTTACAAGCCACTTACAAGCCACTTACAAGCCACTTACAAGCCACTTACAAGCCACTTACAGGCCACTTACAGGCCACTTACAGGCCACTTACAAGCCACTTACAGGCCACTAACAAGCCACTTACAGGCCACTAACAAGCCACTTACAGGCCACTAACAAGCCACTTACAAGCCACTTACAGGCCACTAACAAGCCACTTACAGGCCACTTACAGGCCACTTACAGGCCACTTACAAGCCACTTACAGGCCACTAACAAGCCACTTACAAGCCACTTACAAGCCACTAACAAGCCACTTAAAGGCGTTTTGGCGATAGCGGCTGCGTGTGCACAGCATTAGGTCCAGGTGGGGAATGTGCACGTGCGCCGGATTGGGTCCGTTCCAATCCGGCCAAGTCTGTGAAAGATATGAGGCTTTGAAATTTGCTGAAAATGGCCTCTCAGTTGCGGCCTTGTCAGGACCACGCCCACTAATTAAAAACAATGTAGTTGATGATTTTGAAAGCCACAGGGGTTTGGGACATGTTGGCCAAAATTGGAGGCGTTCCATCGAAAACTCGGGGATCAGGGGCCAGAAGTTCAAGAGGTACGATTTTGGAGGTTTGAGGTTCGGGCTAAGATGGCCGACTTCCTGTAGCATTAGTATAATTCATAGTATAATTTTTGACATGTCCTGGCGTGGTCTATGTCCCTGGCCAATGTCACTTTTGTACGATGATTTTTTTTGCGACCGCTCCTCCATTTCAACTGCAAGCTTGAGCGGGCGCCACAGAGTCAACTTCTATTATTCTCTCTCGTGAACCCCACCCAAAATTAGAGCTAATTTTAAACACTTGCATATCGGTTCACGTTTGCCACGTGAATTCTTGCGTTTTCGTCCCCCGTTATCGATATTAATTAGTCCCTCGCGGGGACTCCCTGCGTGTCCGTTGCTCAGGCCTAATAATAATAATTATAATAACAAATGGACTATTCCTGGTTTCTTTCATTTTCCACATTTCTATTTATTCACATGTTCAAAATCTTCAAGTTTATTGATTCAATATGGCACAAAAAGTCCAATACAGAGGCTCCTCCCACTGC